>NW_027069809.1:257413-338567 GCF_002906115.3 Quercus suber
GATGGGACAAAAGGAGCTCCCAGGATAAGAACTACACGTGTACGATGGAAACAGGGGGAAAACGGAGTATATAACATAGGAATGAAGAAAACAGAGAGGGGGGGAAAAAGAAAGAAAAGGAAGAAAAGAAAAAGAAAGAGAGAGACCAATGAAAGAGAGCCGAGGATAATTTTCCTCAGAGAGCGAACCGAAAGTATCCCTTATTAATTGATGAGTAGAACCTTTTCTGAAAAACAGTACTAGTTCTTGGACCCATACTCTAAAATTTATTGTTTGGGCTGGTTGGGCTGAAAACCCATTCATATTCAAGGTCAATCCAAATCGGGTCCCTACAAGTATTGTTTGCTTTAAGGAGTTACATTGATACTAATCTTTAGGTTTTTTTATAAATATTAATATTATATTTTTTTCTACTCAATTTAATAATAATAATAATAATAAAAATTGTCAAACTCATGGGTTCAACCCGACGCAACCCGACCAATGTGGGTTGGGTTGGGTTGAATTTTTTTTGACCCACCATGGTGGGTTGCATCAAAAAATCTCATCAACCCGACCCATGCACACCCCTAAGTAACATGATGGAATCTTCATGTATAATTTTCTATTATAATAAAAATATAAATAATTAAGGGAAAAGTTATGAAGGAATATCTATGTGTATGGTTGGATTGATTTTTTTTTTTTTTGTTAAGTTAGCTCGACCGGTAAAGTCTCTGATGGTTGAATAAGAAATCTGGAGTTCAATCTCCGCCTACACAAAAAACAATGTCTTTGTCTAAAAATAAAGAGTTATTATAAAAAGCAGACGTCATAAGTTGAAACTCTCTAAAAAAAATTAGTTTTTATTTTTTTTATATATATAAATTTCTTCATTTATTAAAAGTGAGAAACAATACAATTATATCTAGATAAATTATGGTTTTAAAAAAATATATATATAAAAAAAAGATAATTATAAAGAAAACTATTTCAAATGCATGGGGTCCATAATTTTATTTATTTTTGAAATGGTTAAAAATCACTACTCTACAATATTGCAACCCCCTTAGACTCCATGCAATACAGCTTGGACTAACATGTCAGATGTAAGCTCAAAGGAGAATTGCAACGTATGATATTATAACTAATATAAAGATTTTAAGAACATAGGAATCTCTTAGTTAAAATCCAATTGTGATATATTAGAATATATTATTATATATTATTGTAGTAGAACTTAGCCTGTATATTAAGGAGGGGCTTTTTTTTTTCTTTTTCATTTTTTTTTTTTTTTTTTGGGGAGAGTGTAACGACCCATTCATTAAATTATAAAAATAAATAAAAGTGCAACGATCAATGACCCGAAATGTAAGGACACAATTTGCAGCCCAAGCCCAAATGATATGGGGTGTAGGCCCAATGAGCTCTGTGCAATAAATTTGTAAAGAGTGAGTGAAAGAACTAAGCCTGTAGTGAATTTAACAATGGCTAATAAGGGTTTAAAAGATGAACAAGTAAGCTAATTATACAAGGATTGGATTGAATGCGTGGTCGAGGAGAAATCGTAGTGAACAAGTAATTGGAATTGTGTTATAATACAGTTTTTGGTATTACAAATACTCTTTCTCGTTTTTCTGCCCGATCCCCCTTCTTATGGGAAGACTTTCACATTATATAGTTCCTCTCTCACTATCATGATCGCACACTTGTTAACCATCTAAGCCTTCACTTGAGTGCATGTCCTATCAGATATCCCCTTTCTCGTTTTTCTACCCGATCCCCCTTCTTATGGGAAGACTTTCACATTATATACTTCCTCTCTCACTATCATGATCGCACACTTGTTAACCATCTAAGCCTTCACTTGAGTGCATGTCCTATTAGATATCCTCTTTAGCCTTCCGTGGGTGGTGGTAGTTGAAACTGCACTGTTCAGAGGTCCTCTCCACATTAATGCGGCCAGAAAAGCTGCTGCAGGGTATTTAATGCGGTGGTAGCAGCTTTTCTTTTAGATATTTCTGAGCTCCTATTGTCATCGCACATGCCTGAAGTTCATCCTTATCATTGGAATTTCCTGAAAGGTTGCCTACACTGCATAAGCACAAGTTTGATCGATATTTGATGCGTCCGAGAAGGAGGTACTCCTCGGACTATATTTTTCCATTTTTCACTTAAGTGATTTTCGACTTTGGGGCCTTTCCATATTTTTTACTCCTCCTCGGACATATAAATGTCTTTGGATAAAGCCCAAGGCCCAATATACAAATTTGGGATCCTACCCTCACACGAAACAACTTCCATTTTTGGTAGGTCCAAGGGACAATTTCTTTGGGTTCAGCACATTGAATTTGGATAATGGTGGAATAGAGACTATATGGGTCTATTCATGTATTCCATCCTCATACTTGTGAATTAAAATCTTTCAAAAACTTTCAAAAAATATCTAAAATCAAAATAATTTTTTTAATACGAAATTGTATAGTATTTTTTTTCCCTCCTAACATGAATGTTGGAGTTTTCTTTGCATGTCCGTGTTTGACATGTGTGCAACACAAAAAGGCATCTTATTAATCGAATATATATATCTCTACACTCTCACATGTAGATCTCACCATAGAGGGTGAGATTGAAGATTTATCTTATGCATAAAATAATTATTCATGGTCAAGAATTTCGGACTATATGTATTTCTTAGCTTAGAAGAATACTTTTTTTTTTCTTTTGGAGAAACGCTTAGAAGAAAACTTGATGATGAAGCATCCATTCAATTATTAAACAACAAGCATGCTTCTATATACTATTATTTAAGAGACTTCTCTTGTCAAAATTCTTACTTTTTGATATCCAAAAATTCTCAAATTGACCTATTTAGAAAGTTTCAATAGTAGGGTTAGACATGTAAAATTAATAATACTAAAACTTCTAAATTTTAGATAAATTTAAAAATGCAATTTACCAACAAAAGTTTTTCTTAAAAAAAAAAAAAAAAAGTTACATACAAATTTTTTCCCCTTTTCTCTTGAGTCTTGAATTGTTGAACATATCTACTCCTATCCCACCAATTTTATACTCCCCATAATAAGCAATTACTTCATTTTACATGTTTCTCTATCTTTATCATCTTTTCTCTTTCTTCTTCAAATTCTAGAAAATAAATTCAATCCTGCACATCTATTCCCACATTTCCACTAATTTCAAATGAAGACAATCACTCAAAACTCAATTAAGAAAGTATGAACATACCATTTATTTTTTAATAAATTTTATTATATTGATTTCTCTTTCCCTTTGTCTTTTCTCTATGTTTCTCTTTCTCTAATTGCTCCACTGCATTCGTAAAAGTGGAGATTGTATCTTTAAATCTCTCATATTACAAATTTCTCACATCTTAATTTGTTCATTTTTTTAAGTTAGCCTTATCACACTCCTAGTGATGGATTGGTGAGTGCAATAAAGAACAAAGCAGTGGCGATGGAATATTTATATTGTGTTAGAGTTGATACTTGATAGCAAAATGTGTGAGAGGAGACATTACACACACAAATTATTAAGATGATATATAAGTGTGGACACAAATTAAGATATTTGATTAGAGTCTATATCCCAGTAAATCTTTTTAACTTTTTATATATATTAGGTTATATGATGTCACGTTATTAAAATTTTAAATAACATAATACTAAACTCACTTTTAAATTTGTAATATTTAATATAAAATATGAAATAGATTTCTTTTATTTTATTTTTTCAAACTCACCCACCATAATCAAAGAAAATTGATGATATTTGAAAGATTGAAAAGGACTTCTGGCTCTGTGGAGTGTGGACTATCTCCATATAGTTTATAAAAATGTTGAAAAATAATTTGTGACTGTAACATTATTTGTATGTTTAAATTCGTAAGGTAAAATGTAAGAAGATAACAACTGACCAGTTTTTATTTTTTTATTTTTTATTTTTATTTTTTTTAATCTAAGATAAAATTCTACTCTAGTAAAATCTATGTGCATGTATGTGAAGCTCCCTTCGAGAGACTAAAATTTTGACCCTTACCCCTCACACTCTACAAGAACTTATACCTGTAAAGTAACTATTATACTAAGTAAGGGTACACAATGGTATTAACCAGGTTTTGTTTTTTTAAAAATGGAACTCAACTAAGAAGTTTTAAATTAAAAAAAAAATATCAATAAAATTGAATAGATCCGATGGTCAAATATTTACTTAACCTTGTCATCTTCGAAAGCAAACTTAACTCCCGTAGAGGTTAAGTCCAATATCAAGCAATCTCACCTACTATGAAAACAAACAAATCTCCTCCGAAGTAATAGCCCTTTGAGCACTAACAACCTCTCCTCCCCTCAACATTAATTGTACCGCACTCACTTACAATCAGGGATGGAGCCACAATTGGACGAGGGAATTGCCCCTCCAATTTTTTCTTCTTTTTATAAATATTATTATATGTGTATACTAATTTTAGCAATTTTCTTCTATAAAATTACATTTTGTTTCTATTAAACAATATCATTAATTTTTTTTAAGAGTAATGCTATATTTACTAACTTTTTTACAGTAATTTTTACAAACTGTTTTCGAAGCAAATTTTTATTGGTTTGCATATGAGCCCACCACTCACATCATTTTTTTTTTTTTTTATTTACCAGTAACCACTTATCACATTAGTATTTTATAAAAAAACTTGTAACTCTAGCATTTTCCTCATTTTAGTAATCATAAAAAAAAAAAAAAATCTAAAACAAAATATACAAGCTCAAAGAAATAGCTCAACAACAAAAATTACCAATAGTAAAACTAAAAACAATTAAGCTCAATTAACCAATTTTATCCAAAATAAATAACCCTTCTCTTTAAAAAAAAATCTAAACAAAAATAATTCTATCCTTACCCAAACAAAAATAAAAATAAAAATAAAAATAAAAATCTCAGCAGTTAAGTAGTAACAGAGTCAAAGGTTGAAATCACTGCATACAACCAACAGTAAAACTGCCCCCCTTAATTCAAAGTTCTACCTCTATTCCTGCCTTCAATCACATCAAATATAATTGAACCTATTTCTCGTTTGCAGCCCAAGACACCCCGTCTTGAGGCACATCCCATCAATCGACCAAAGAATGTAGCTTTAGCATTTAGGCATATTGAAAATCCCAATTTTAAGGAGTAATTTACATCTAAAAAAATAGTCACACTTTCTGTATGAAATGCAAAACTTGGGTCTAGAGTTCAGTTACACTTAACCATCAGGATGGTGACACGTGTCCAATTTTTATCATGTGTCATCATCTCAATGGATCTAATGCACTAGATCCAAGCCAAATTCTTATAAAAACCTATCAGTCCCATTGGCCAGGGTATGGAACTCATCCTCCAAGAATAGAACATTATCTTAGATTTTTTTTTTTTTTTAAGACAAAACTTAGGTACAGTACCTTAGGTGTTGTTCCTTAGATTCCCCTCTTAAGATTCAATCATATAGCTACTTAACTAAAAAATACACTTTCATCCCATGAGAAAAAATCTACATGGCAGAATCTTAAAAGGGAAATCTAAGGATCAGCACCTAAGTATTGTACCTAAGTCTTGCCTTTTTTTTTATCATCCAACAAAAGAAAATCTGTTGTCATTGACTTAATCACCAGAGTACCCTTGGCCAGCCCAGCCCTGAGTCCAGCCTAAGTTATACTGCTAAGGGGTTTTTCTTTCTTTTGCAATAACAAGACAATTAGGCAAAGGGGAACTTGTTCAATTGAGGCCATCTCTTTGTGGTTCCATTTGCTGTCTCTATTTACATCCCCATATACACCACTCTTTTCTTCTTCTTCTTCTTTTGAAAAGTAAAAAATTATAATAAAAATTCTCCAAGAATAAACTAATGAAATTATTAAATATATCAGATGTGAATTTATTAGATTAGATGATGACATTAGGAAATCCCCATATACACATTCATAGTACTTTTTAAGTTCATTTCATATTTTTATATCGAGTCATGAGTGACTAGCATTGATTGGTGTAGAGTACAACTCAATCAAATGCCAGAGTAGCAACGACTTTATATAGATATTCCAGCATAAAATATTTGCCATAATTCTACTACATGTGATGTTAGTATGCTGGAGCAAGATCATTTTAGTTGTAATCATAAATAAACATTCCATCATTTCATTGTACTGTTTTCCATGCGTAGTCATCCAGCAATGTCAAGAATAATATTGCAGCGTGTTATATCAAAATCGAAAATGCCAGAGTAGCAACGACTTTATATAGATATTCCAGCATAAAATATTTGCCATAATTCTACTACATGTGATGTTAGTATGCTGGAGCAAGATCATTTTAGTTGTAATCATAAATAAACATTCCATCATTTCATTGTACTGTTTTCCATGCGTAGTCATCCAGCAATGTCAAGAATAATATTGCAGCGTGTTATATCAAAATCGAACCAAAATTCAACAGCTCTCCTTTTGTCTTAAGGTGCAAATTTACCAAATGATTAAACTTGTTGCAAACAAATTGTTTTACACTCTTAAAAGCAACTAAAAGTCACAATGTTCATTGTAAAACAAATCGTGTACTCTTAAACAAATTCTCTCTTCCACAGGTATATTAAAATCAAATTGACAATCTATTGTAAATCCAAACTCTACCCATAACAGATGTGAATAACATTCATATTGACAGCAGTGACCAAAGATATTGTTAATTGAATCTGGAAGTAAAAGATTGAGCATCAACCTGTAAAATGTTTCAAGCTTTTATCTACATAGATAGTTGCTTAAGATGGTTTGGTCATGTTCAAAGGAGCGTGACTAATGTCCCGGTAAAAAAGAATGAGTTAATCCAAGTTGAGGGAACCCAAAAAAAAAAAAAAATAGAGGAAGGCCAAAATTCATTAGTAAAAGTATTTAAAAATTAATAAAAAAGACATGTTAAGCCCAGTTGCAAAGAGTATGACTTTTGATAGAGTAGAATAGAGGAAAAAATACAAGTGACCGACCCTAACTAATTAATCTGTTGAGGATTCATAGCCAACTCTAGAATTTTGGGATTAAGACATTGTTGTTGTTGTATATAACTCATTGCATGAAACACCTATAAGAGCCAAAAAATTGGCGACTTTCCAAAAATTTTGTTTAAATGAAAAACCTTTTGAAAGCCTCAACCAACATTTACATTCCCTTCCAATAAATAATAATATCAATAACTAGTCATTAACCCGTGCAATGCATGGTATTATTTAACATAAATGTGTAAAATTTATATCGATTTCAATGTCAAAGTAAAAAATAAAATTATTATTCTCTCAATAACTCAAATGATATTTCATTCCTAAATAACATCAATTTACCTCGACAGAGAGGCAAAAACTCTAGAAGTTGAAGCCCATCAAGCTCTCTTGTAGTCTTGTGCTATTTTTGTACCTCCTCACAGTGTTTTTCTCATTCTTTGTCGATTAGCCACTAATTAGGTGAAACTTTAAACTAACAAAGAATTAGTTGGAGTTTGTTATGGCCATTGGCCAAATCAAACATTTGAATTAGATGTTATGACCAACAGAAATATAAAATTGAAAGGAAATAAAGAGACCCAAATATCAAAATGAAAGACAATCAAGATAATTAAGTTATTCTAAAAATATACAATTTAATATAATGTCTAGCAAAAATAATTAGTATTATTTTAAAACATCCAATATAGTACGAATAATAACTGATTCAATGATTATTCATAAAAGGAAACACCAATAAGTTGATTATAAATATGTTGACAATATTGGAATTTAGTATCACCTCCTTGATTTGTCAAAACATGATTAGAATTTGAAATTGATATAAGGAGAGGATAATGAAAAGATATTGAAAACTTAATTAAGATTAATTCAATCTTTCAAACACACCTATTGAATTCTACAAAATGGAATAAAATATTTTAAATTCAGATGCTTAATGTGTTCACTTTTAATCATGATTACCTACAGCATAATGAACACAAAAGATTAATTTCATAAACAGAAGTAGTGACTCACCACCAAATTTAGGAAGTTCATCTTCTTGCTTCTTGCTTCTTGTTTTTAAATTTTAAATTATAAAGTTCTAAATAAAATGATCAAGTGCGAAATTTGTATTGGATAAAATACAATAAATCAACATACTAAATCTGATGTTTAGGCTCTGCTAGATAAAACGTTCCCAACTGTTGAATATGAGTAGTCACAATGCTGCTCTTTAACTTAGTTTGCTCTCTCTCTCTTTGCTGATTGCCGCCAATCTAAAAACCACAAAAAAACCCTATATAGGAACACTCTTGCATATGCAAGTTCCATCAAAAAAGAAAAGAAAAGAAAAGCAATCTATATATCAATTCCAAGAAATACTAAACAAATAATTCCAAGAAACAAAGAGGGAGTGAAAAAAATCAACCTTCATCGAGGAGTGGAACGCAAAGATACTAATGAGGTTTAATATCTGTGTTGGTACTGTAAAGGGAGGTTTGTATGCAAGAAAGAAAAAAAAAAAAAACCAGGCTTTATGTTTGTGTTGGTGCCGTACAAGGTTCTTATGCAAGAAAGGAAGAAACCCTAAAAGTTTTTTAAAAATAAAACTTAAAAAAAAAAAATATTAATGAGGTGTAAATTTGTTGAAATTTTTGTTATAAAATTTTAGTTGAAGTAGAATTTCAAGCTCTTGAAACATATATCTAATAGAGTTTTACTTAAACTAAACTATTGTAACACTTGATAAGATAATTATACGTTAAAGAGAAATAATAAATATATAAGATATAAAACCTAAAATAAAAGAATCTAAAATAAAAAGAAAAAGAAAATAGCGATGATGTGAAAAATTGTGAGAGTTTCAGAGGTTTCGTTTATATATATATATATATATATTTTATATAATAATAATAATAATAATAATAATAATAAAACATTTACTTTCCCTACTTGGTAACATGCTTGTAATAATGTTATATCACCTAGGTATTACAATACAATATGTTGATAGAGACGACAGATCAAAAAAAGAAATGTAGGATAAAAAAAATTAAGCTATTGATTTCTCCTCTTCAAACACATTCCTAGATAACTGTTGCGGGAAGTTCCCAAGCAGCCTCTAATCCAAAAACATATTAGGTGCACGTTAAGATGTAGCTGAAAACTAAAAGTTTTCAACATTCAGTGTTTTTAAAGGGTCCCGTGCACCGTTCACGGGACCCGCAAGTACTTTTTTCAGCAAAAACAACTTCAAAACTAAGTCTTACGATACTATTCATACATTTAAAAATTATTTTGCTACAGTATTTTTAGTTTTCAGCAATATGCGGTATCCAAACAGACCCTAGATCTCTGCAAGAAAGAACTATTAAGCAAAGTTTGCACACACAACACCCCACGCCAACACACAGACACACATCCACACAAGAGAGAGGGAAAGACCTTTTCCCCAAAGAAAATTTTTGTATTATCAGCTATGGCCTCAATGAATTTAAGCTCAAGAAATTGCGGTGTCAGCTTCAACTTGTTTACTTCAACTTCCTTCAGTACACTAGAAACGTAGAGATAGCAATATCATTAGTCATTTCTATAATGCCATATTCATATCTTTTAAACTGAAAAGTGAATGAAGCTTTCACCGGTAGAAATCTGCATCAACCAAACTCTTTTCCCGAGCCATGTATATCTGGTTCTCAATTTCTTGCTGCTTCCTGGCACTATCCTTTTCCATCAACTTCTGTTCCATGAGGATCTTACTCACATTTGCAATCTTCTCAGCTTCACTAATAGCCATTTTCTTACTTGTCTCTGCCTCTTTCTCAACCACTCTCTGTTTCTCAATAGCAATTAAGACCTAACAAAGTAACATCAACATAAAACATAGAATGATGCACTCTATTAACTTCAAAGGCTTACTATTATCCAATATGTTTTTCATTGACTGGGTGTGGGTGCAAACACATGCATGTTCAAAGTTTGGATATAAGCAACATATAAAAAAAAAAGCTTGTAATATTGAATGCTCATAGGATCAAGGCTAACTGGTTTAAAGGGTAAACTCAATGTTCAGGCCATAATTTCAAATAATAAACATACATTAAAATCACATTTAATTTGTAAAGAATCTGCAAATTAAGAATCATGTTGTGGGTGGGTCTGCATGTCTATTTGCTTTGCTTAACTAACAGAGGAAAGCAAAAGAAAGTAAAAGGACCTTCTCTCATATTCAGGAAAAAGAAACTGAACCTTAGTGCGTTCCTCTTCCATCTGTTCAAAATTGCGTCTTATGCTTTCCGGGATGGTTGGCTTTGTAACACGAACACTCATGATTTCAATACCTGGAGCATATCGTGTGCAGTCACCCTGGAGAGCATCTTTCATCTTTTCGTCAATCTGTGAGAGTTACATGCTTTGTCAATATAGCATGAAATAAATAGATAGAAAAGAATTTGATAACCACTACACTAGCTCATGGTATCATAATGTTACACAACTATATGAAGTATAAGGAACTCCTTAATAATGCTGGCAACTTAACACCAACATAGATTCCCGAAGAGAAATAATCCTTGGAAATCAACACAGCACTACTAAGTTAAGATTGTTCAAATTTAAGTTAAAGATTTCAATATGTTAAACAATCTATCAAGATTAAACAACTAAAGCAGAAGAATAAAAGTACACTACTTTTATCAGAACTTGTAAGACTTCGAATACTGTAAAAGCTAAATTGGAAGCTCCCAAAATTTATGGCTTTAAAGGGTATGTTTTCTTTAGCATCCATACTTGATCAAAAACATCAATGTAGACTTGCTGAAGAGAGTGAGAGCTGCAGAACTGATTGATCTCATGATGAATTTTGTCATATATCCACGTATCGTCATACTGCACCCCATAGTTCAGCAGAGTGTCATGCACATGGTCCTTGTGAAGCCGTGAACAACCTGAAAAGGCATTATAATCAGTGCATATAAGCTGAGCATTTCAAACTTTAGACCACTTGTAATTTGCAAACCATAATGTTAATAAACAGCAACATCTAGTAGCTGTACCTCTATCTTCTCAAAGTTGATCATGACACCTCCTTTTGTACCACAGGGAATATCCTTAACCTGCAATTATACTCACATGAAAGATTTGAGCATTAGACTGACAAGATGAAATTCCTCAATTTTCATCACATCGAATTTACCTGATCTGTCTGAAGGGTTACTTGAACAGGCTCATAATGGGTTATAAAGGCAGCTTCAGATGAAAACCTGAAAATTAAGTGCATGCAGAAATTTCATAAGTTCTAGGAAAGCAACTACTGAATGAAAATCAAAAAGAAGGGACCATAGTCAAACCTGGATCTGTAATCGTCTTTTGAAGGGCACCTCCTTTCCAGTAAACCCCAACATGGCCTTCTGGAACTTGGTGCAGAATGGACAAACCATTCCTAATAGTTGATGGTGATTGATTCATCATCTGTAAAATTTATATTCATGTCAGAGATTTTCAAACTCAAATAAAATGATATAAACACTAATTCCAGTGGCTGAGGTTCAGAACAATTCTAAAATTTTATACAAACTAGCATATGTAAGTAAATTATATAGTCACTACATAAAGAAACACTAATCCACTATTTTCCTTTTTCAGGTATGCCTCCCTCCAGCAGCAATTACCAATAAGTAAAGGAATGTAGCAAATCACAAAACCAGCCGGGCAGCCAAGATCAACATAATTAGTTTTAATTGTTTTTAGTTTGGTAACTCTTTTGTTCAAAAAACTTATTCAAAGTGGGAACTAAATACATTCCCATATCTTCAAAGTGGTTCTTTAAAAATCATGCCCTCCAAATTAAATTTTTAAATTTTGCTGTTTTCACATGCATACAAATTTGACATTTTCACAAGCTGCATGTTAACTAAAACTGATTTTGATTCTAGACAAACTGGATTAATAGTCTCATTTTCAGTTCAGCTTGTATCAAACTAAACAAGCTTTGTAATTTGCCAAACATCCCTAAAAACATTCAGGCAACACAATTACAAATAGAGTAATTTAGAGATAACCCACAACCCCAAGTGCATACTCGGTGCCACAATGTAAATTCCTTTTAATTTTTTTTTTTTAAATGTTAATAATTAAATGACAATGAGCTTTAGAACCACAGCTTTAATGCAAGGTGAAATGTACAGAGTAAAAGTCCTCTATCTTACTCTTACTATGTTCTGTTTTATGCCCCGCCATCCGTAATCAACTTTTAAAATGGGGAAAAGAAAAAAAAAATTAGATATATAACATACTGCAGTTAGTGGAGCATAAAGTGAAAGACTAAGAATGGGATAGAACATTTTTTTTTTCTTTTTTGTGCAATGGAACACTGTTGAAGCATTTCTATTAGAAGGTATAAGCTATTATTCACTAGATGCACCTCTGTAATAATCATTTAATGACAATATTGATGCATGTTGAACCTGACTTGCAACAATGCAAGTCCACACAGAACAAATACTACCATCGCCATAAAGGGAAACAAATACTAGAATTAGTCTTGAGTCATATTTTTATACCAAAACAATTTGATGAATTCTAAATCACATATTACGTACAGATCCTGAAAAACTATTGAAGAAATTTACAATGCCAAGACATTGATACAAAATAGCAATAGCAACACGGATTTTATGAAAAATAATATAAGCTTAATTGACCTATGATTTAAACTAACAACAACAATAACAACTAGTCTTAATCTCAAATTTTGTGGTAAGCTATGGATTCTCAACATGTTAGTTAGCTTTGGCCACATGAATTATTCTCCTCTGTTCTATTCTATATGAAGTCATTTTCCTCTGTTCTATTTTATAACCTAATAGATATTCTACAATCACACAATACTTCGCTTCCCTTTAACTATGATTATAACTAAGATGGAAATTAATCTAAGAAGCATGGCCACTGACATAACATGGTACACAACAATTCTTGAATAGTTATGTTTACTTCTAGTTTTCAGACTAAATAACAACCATCAAAATCTTTAAAAACATATCTAAAATATATCAAAAGAATTTTTTTATTACCAAATTATATTTTTTCCTCCTCCTGACATGTATCTGAATATATGCAAGTTCACTCTCATAACATGTGAATCCCACCTACAACTATACAAGAACCACACACAGTGAGATAGATGATACATATATCCAAAGAAGAGATTTTGAAGTAAATATGTTTCTTAGCTTAGAAGAATATATGATGAAGCATCTATTCAATTATTAAGCAACAAGAATAGTACCATGGCGAAATTAACAAACACTATTGAAATAAATAAAATCAAAGAGAGATTGCGATGGACTGGTAATGGTGGTGAGAGTGCAGTAAAGAACAAAGCAGTGGTGGTGGAATATTTACAGTTTGATAATACCATGACGAAGATGGCGATAAAGGATAAGAAAACTGTGAGAATAGCTGAGAAACCACTTCCACCGCCACCGCCACCGCCACCGCGGCCGCCTTGAGGAGGCTGTGGAGTTTCGGCTCTCGGTTGATTTGAATCCATAAATGGCGGTTGGTTATTGCAGTGTCAGTCCTTCGAGCAGGTTAGAATTTGGGGTATTTATAGCAGGAAGGATGCTATAAATAGAAGAAAGAAGGATGCTATAACAAGAAGGCTTCTTACATGAATAAAGCAAACATTCAAATACCCTAGGAAAATGTTTGAGTTCCAATTTTTTTTTTTTTTTTTTTTATAACACAAATACCAGGTTATCACGTGAAAGAATTTTATATAAGAGTGGCTGTAAAGATAAGGTATAAGGTTTTTTATTAGGGACGGATATTATGAGGTTTTATGAATTACTTAGTCAACATTTTAATGTTTATTTTATATTTTTTAAATAACATTTTTTGGTATTTATTTTTAATTCTTATTTTATTTATCATCTAATCCTTTAATTACCTTAATTTACATGAAAAGTTTTTTTATAAGAATTTTACATGAGAATTTAATTTGAAAAGTAATAATATTTCGTTAAAATATATATGGCACAGGAATTTATTTTTAATTTTTTTATGTGTATCATATTTATTTAATCTTAATTTTTAATTTAAGAAATTACTTTATTTAATATCTTTTTTTCAATATCTCTTATCTCAAAAAATATTTTTTTTTATTGAAAAGGTGAAATTGTAGTATTAATTAAAGAGATTAAATTCTATAAGGATGTGGTGTAAAACCCATGTTTTACCATTCCAATCCTAACATGCCACATCATCTTATCACATATTTAAGAATAAACACAATCACACTCAATCAATTCTAATACCCATATATAAATCCAACCAAATTGAGAATCTATTGAGATGTTATTAGGTATGATAGGATGTATTGAATTTTAATAAATTTTAAATAAAATGCTAATGTGGCAATCACTTATTAGATGGTGTAAAACATAGATTTTACACCCCATCCTTATAGAATTTAATCTCTTAATTAAATGGGCAAAAAGTAAGATAGGCTCCTGATGCAACGCAGTGCTACACAAACGAGCTTGGCATACAGGACAAAGGAGGACAGCAACGACATCATTACACCCACCCCCTACACAAATTGTGTCCGTTGGTTAGCCACCGACCTCCTGATGAAAAGCTTTCAGAAAGATACGGAAAGATTAGCCACTGACCTCCTGCAAGCTGGCAATTGGCAAATAAATTCCTGTATAAATTTCTTTCCAGTTTCCAATTGACTCTATTTTAAGATTTATTTTGATATAATTTATTATTGTTAAGAATATTGTAGTAAAATAATTTTTAAATGTGTAAATAGTACTGTGAGACTTATTTTTAATATTTTTTTTCTTAATAAAGTGTCTGTGAGTCTCATGAACAGTATATAAACAGTATCAAAACAGTATATAAACAGTATTTTTTCTCATAAACAGTAACTTTTGTCCCTAAAACAGGTGAAAGAAAGAAAAAAAAAAAAAGAGCAAATTTTTTTTTTTTTTTTGGAGAAAATTTCAATTCAAGCAATCATTCTTAAATACTTTTAGAGCCATTGTAGCCAACTTTCAGCTATATAATCTTGACTTTAGAATAATTGGACAGTTAACCCTTACTTCCACTCAAGAGTTATTTATTTATTTTTAAATAAAAATAAATGGCATATATTTTCCTGAAACTTCCAACTTTGCAGCATTATATCTTTCTATACTTTTTAATGCATTATTGTTAATTTTAGGTAGAAATATAGCTTACTTCCACTTAAGGGTTTACTTAATTTTAATGACATTGTTGATGAGTGCAGTGAGGGTGCAAATATCAAGAAAATTATATAAAACCGCTACGAATTTGTGCATAATTGCACATTTTAACTCATAATTGAACATGTAATATTATTTAATTTGTTTTCTTAGAACACCTGTTAACAGGAATTAATTTATATCAATTTTGTGCCATGTGTTTTATTTAATTTTTAATTTTGTGTTAAATAAATTATTGAATGTAAAAATTAAAGAATCCAAATCCAATTACATTCTAAATTGAATTTCGATTAGAATCTAATTTTTCTCCATGTGTCTATTTATTTTTTTAATTTTTGTGACAAATGAATAATTGGGTGAAAAAACCGAAGGGTCTAAATAAGAAACTATTACATATTTTATAAATATATGGTTTAAAAAATGTGTAAGCTAATACTATGTATAATTTAAATCTCTTCTTCAAAAAATGTATAATTGTGATTGTCTTTAATTGTATCCGTACATATGCACAAGGCTGCACACTAGTTCTAGTTAATGCATCATTTGCACATCATTAGAGCACTAGCAACTGGGTTTCTATCCCAATCTCTATTTTACCATCTAGAAAGTTACTTTATCTATTATACCAACCTATTTTTATTTTACAATACACCCTACATCTCAGTTTTTATTCTTAGATACAACCCAATAAATTAATACTAGCCTCTGAGCATGCGCTCACGCGCGTGCTCAGAGGCTTTTCTATTTTTTGGGTAAGGGTTAATTTAGAACATTTATTATAATTTGGGATTACTACATTCTCCAATTAAAAAAAAAAAAAAAAATCTAGGGGTGTGATGAGTATCATGTGTGGAGAAATAATTTTTCATCACACCCCTAGATTTTTTTGTGATTGGAGAATGTAGTAATCCCAAATTATAATAAATGCTCTAAATTAACCCATACCCAAAAAATAGAAGAGTCTCTGAGCATGCGCGTGCTCAGAGGCTAGTATCCCTAATTGAAGTTTACATGTTTGTCCACTAATATTACACATTTGCGAGCGACTGATACAACCAAAAATGTCATGAGGCTAGCTACAAAAAATCAACACCAAAATTGCATTGAAAATTTGAAATCATATGTTTGTGTGTGAATGTGTTCGTTTTTTGTGGCTAGCCTCATAACATTTTTGGTTGTATCAGTCATTCACAAATGTGTAATATTAATGGACAAACATGTAAACTTCAACTGGGGATAAATAGAAAATTATAAAATTAAATCCAAAAAATAAAAAAGTACCTCATCACACGTGCTCCTATTCTACAAATATCATCCAAATTTTGTGTTGCTTCTAATGTGAATGTTAATAGATAAATTTTGGAAACCTTAATATAATTAGAATTCGAAAGTGTAGAAGATTGTTCAAACTGGGTTTGTGATTGAAAAATATAAAGCAACAGTTCAATATTGTCATCTACTTCATTTTTAGATCTCTCTGTTAATGTGGCCCAACTTCCTAACAAAAATTACCCTATAACATATGGAGAATCCTGAAGAATGAGGGGTCCTAGTTAACTTGTTAAAGAACATCAGTAGCATAAAATCTTTTTTTTTTTATTAAAAAAAAAAATCACCCACCATACATATGCAAAAGTCAAAATTTCCAAAATAAACATGCAAAGGTAAACAGAAGCATAGATATAAGATTAGGAATTAACAAATAAATAATTTCCCTCTTCATTTGAAAAAAGAGATTTTGAAGTAAATATGTTTCTTAGCTTAGAAGAATATATGATGAAGCATCTATTCAATTATTAAGCAACAAGAATAGTACCATGGCGAAATTAACAAACACTATTGAAATAAATAAAATCAAAGAGAGATTGCGATGGACTGGTAATGGTGGTGAGAGTGCAGTAAAGAACAAAGCAGTGGTGGTGGAATATTTACAGTTTGATAATACCATGACGAAGATGGCGATAAAGGATAAGAAAACTGTGAGAATAGCTGAGAAACCACTTCCACCGCCACCGCCACCGCGGCCGCCTTGAGGAGGCTGTGGAGTTTCGGCTCTCGGTTGATTTGAATCCATAAATGGCGGTTGGTTATTGCAGTGTCAGTCCTTCGAGCAGGTTAGAATTTGGGGTATTTACAGCAAGAAGGATGCTATAAATAGAAGAAAGAAGGATGCTATAACAAGAAGTCTTCTTACATGAATAACACAAACATTCAAATACCCTAGGAAAATGTTTGAGTTCCAATTTTTTTTTTTTTTATAACACAAATACCAGGTTATCACGTGAAAGAATTTTATATAAGAGTGGCTCTAAAGATAAGGTATAAGGTTTTTTATTAGGGACGGATATTATGAGGTTTTATGAATTACTTAGTCAACATTTTAATGTTTATTTTATATTTTTTAAATAACATTTTTTGGTATTTATTTTTAATTCTTATTTTATTTATCATCTAATCCTTTAATTACCTTAATTTACATGAAAAGTTTTTTATAAGAATTTTACATGAGAATTTAATTTGAAAAGTAATAATATTTCGTTAAAATATATATGGTACACGAATTTATTTTTAATTTTTTTTATGTGTATCATATTTATTTAATCTTAATTTTTAATTTAAGAAATTACTTTATTTAATATCTTTTTTTCAATATCTCTTATCTCAAAAAAAAAATTTTTTTTATTGAAAAGGTAAAATTGTAGTATTAATTAAATGGACAAAAAGTAAGATAGGCTCCTGATGCAACGCAGTGCTACACAAACTAGCTTGGCATACAGGACAAAGGAGGACAGCAAAGACACCATTACACCCACCCCCTACACAAATTGTGTCCGTTGGTTAGCCACCGACCTCCTGATGAAAAGCTTTCAGAAAGATACGGAAAGATTAGCCACTGACCTCCTGCAAGCTGGCAATTGGCAAATAAATTCCAATATAAATTTCTTACCAGTTTCCAATTGACTCTATTTTAGGATTTATTTCGATATAATTTATTGTTGTTAAAAATATTATAGTAAAATAATTTTTAAATGTATAAATAGTACCGTAAGACTTATTTTTAATATTTTTTTTTTAATAAAGTGTCTGTGAGTCTCATAAACAGTATCAAAACAATATATAAACAGTATTTTTTCTCATAAACAGTAACTTTTATCCCTAAAATACGTGAAAAAAAAAAAAAAAAGGAGCAATTTTTTTTTTTTTTGGGAGAAAATTTCAATTCAAGCAATCATTCTTAAAGACTTTTAGAGCCATTGTAGCCAACTTTCAGCTATATAATCTTGACTTTAGAATAATTGGACAGTTAACCCTTTCTTCCACTCAAGAGTTATTTATTTAGAATCTAATTTTTCTCCATGTGTCTATTTATTTTTTTAATTTTTGTGACAAATAAATAATTGGGTGAAAAAATCGAATGGTCTAAATAAGAAACTATTACATATTTTATAAATATATGGTTTAAAAAATGTGTAAGCTAATACTATGTATAATTTAAATCTCTTCTTCAAAAAATGTATAATTGTGATTGTCTTTAATTGTACCCGTACATATGCACAAGGCTGCACACTAGTTTTAGTTAATGCATCATTTGCACATCACTAGAGCACTAGCAACTGGGTTTCTATCCCAATCTCTATTTTACCATCTAGAAAGTTACTTTATCTATTATACCAATCTATTTTTATTTTACAATACACCCTACATCTCAGTTTTTATTCTTAGATACAACCCAATAAATTAATACTAGCCTCTGAGCAGGCGCTCACGCGCGTGCTCAGAGGCTAGTATCCCTAATTGAAGTTTACATATTTGTCCACTAATATTACACATTTGCGAGCGACTGATACAACCAGAAATGTCATGAGGCTAGCTACAAAAAATCAACACCAAAATTGCATTGAAAATTTGAAATCATATGTTTGTGTGTGAATGTGTTCGTTTTTTGTGGCTAGCCTCAACATTTTTGGTTGTATTAGTCATTCACAAATGTGTAATATTAATGGACAAACATGTAAACTTCAACTGAGGATAAATAGAAAATTATAACATTAAATCCAAAAAATAAAAAAGAGCCTCGTCACACGTGCTCCTATTCTACAAATATCATCCAAATTTTGTGTTGCTTCTAATGTGAATGTTAATAGATAAATTTTGGAAACCTTAATATAATTAGAATTCGAAAGTGTGGAAGATTGTTCAAACTGAGTTTGTGATTGAAAAATATAAAGCAACAGTTCAATATTGTCATCTACTTCATTTTTAGATCTCTCTGTTAATGTGGCCCAACTTCCTAACAAAAATTACCCTATAACATATGGAGAATCCTGAAGAATGAGGGGTCCTAGTTAACTTGTTAAAGAACATCAGTAGCATAAAATCTTTTTTTTTTTATTAAAAAAAAAAATCACCCACCATACATATGCAAAAGTCAAAATTTCCAAAATAAACATGCAAAGGTAAACAGAAGCATAGATATAAGATTAGGAATTAACAAATAAATAATTTCCCTCTTCATTTGAAAAATAAAATAAAATAAAAATGATAAAGAAGGGAACACTATAGGTACATTGTAATTACACACAAGGTTTTCAGACTCGGACCATTAATTGAACCGTAAAAGGGGGAGGTTCAAAGTTTTTGAGGTCGAATCGAGGTCAAATCGGGGTCGAACCGTGATGACAGTTTGTGATTGAAAAATATAAAGCAACAGTTCAATATTGTCATCTACTTCATTTTTAGATCTCTCTGTTAATGTGGCCCAACTTCCTAACAAAAATTACCCTATAACATATGGAGAATCCTGAAGAATGAGGGGTCCTAGTTAACTTGTTAAAGAACATCAGTAGCATAAAATCTTTTTTTTTTTATTAAAAAAAAAAATCACCCACCATACATATGCAAAAGTCAAAATTTCCAAAATAAACATGCAAAGGTAAACAGAAGCATAGATATAAGATTAGGAATTAACAAATAAATAATTTCCCTCTTCATTTGAAAAATAAAATAAAATAAAAATGATAAAGAAGGGAACACTATAGGTACATTGTAATTACACACAAGGTTTTCAGACTCGGACCATTAATTGAACCGTAAAAGGGGGAGGTTCAAAGTTTTTGAGGTCGAATCGAGGTCAAATCGGGGTCGAACCGTGATGACGTCATAATTAATTTAATAATAAATTAAAGTCTAAATATAGATATTAAATTTATAAAACTAGCAAAATTGACTAATATATCTATCTATGTGAGGGAAATTTAATGATTTTCAAGCATATATTTAATAATTAAATAATAAAGTTAATAAAATAAAATAATAACCATGAAAACATTAAAATTTATGATTAATTTTTGAAGTAAAGTTGAAGATTTTTGAAGGATTTTAATTATAATTTTTATATATTTCTTGTAAGAGATGGATGATTTAATTAAGTGGAATAAATAGTGTTAAGTTGTTTTTATAAATAAAAAAAATAAAAAAAATTTGCTAAGGGGTTGGACCGCACGGTTCTTGCCACCAGTTCGTGCGGTCCAACCCCGGTTTTAGGGGTTTACGGAATTAACTAAAAATACGGTTCTTTAGGCTTTAAAAATCGGTTTTCATCCCGATTTCCGGTTTTCACAGTCCGGCCTCCCTGTCCAGTCCGGTTCTAAAAACTATGATTACACATTCAAAAAATAATTTAATAATTTAATTGTTGCTTTCCACGATTCAAATGTAATTACACGTTCAAAATTAAGTGGCTCAAATGTGAAACATGAGTAAGAAAAGGAAATGCAAAAGTTTGGTAACTTCTTCATAAAATCTTGCGGTTCATGCAATCTTAACACTTTCGTTTGGCTAAAATCCTAGATTGGCATCAGTCATCGATCTATCAAGGTCGCTCTATAGTGCTTTCAGTTGAAACACATATCTGCAAACCACAATGTGAACGGAATAAGGATGTTACTATCTTTCTCAAGAGTTTTTGGTCCAAACAAAGTAAAAGGAAATTTTTGACAGAAAATTTGAATAGATTGAACAGTGCAAACATACCTTTTAGTACATGTGTTCCCAATAGTGATAATGCCCGTTCATCCTCATCCACCAATTTCAAACCAAAATCCAAAATTAGACTCCATAAAATTATTTCATAAAAGTAGAAGGAACAAAAGCAAATATCATAGGATATAGGAATGAGATCAAACTTGCCAGCACTCTTGAAAGTATAAGAGATTTCGCAAATTGGCGGAGGAAATGATGATCATAAGGGTTACAAAATCACAACTCAGACTCTTGAAATCAACATCATTAACAATTAAATGATGCAATTAGAATGGAGATGGTAATGAAAGTTTAAAAAAAAAAAAATTTTGAAAAAGAACGTGAAAACATGAAACATGGGAAATGGAGGAAGTTTGAATAATAGACTCTCTTTTTTTTAATAAAGGTAATTGATTTTTTTTTTTTATATCAATTATCATGGCAGATATATTCATATAAAAAAAAACGTGTTTGTTTTAATTTAATTTAATTTAATTTTTAATAAATGAATAAAGCAATTTGAAAATCATCAAAAAGTGGTCATATTTTGTAGGCAATGTTTTAGTGCAAGTTAGACATGTATTTTTACTTGACTATCCTTTACTTTTGTCCCTACTTAAACATAGGCTATAGGGGTATTTTGGAACAAAAAAAAATCCGGTCCAAACAGGTGCAGCCCCTTAAATAGTAGTATAGATAAACTACCTAATAAAATAATAATAAAAAATTTATTTCACTTTCCTCTCTCATCTTTCTCTTTCCTCTCTTCCTCAGTCTCTATCTTTCCGGTTTGTATCTATCTCTCTAGCAAACCAGCAGCAACCACCACCCCACCACCACACGCACCCCAGCAACCACCAACAACAACAACAAAAAAACTCACCCAAACACCAATCCGACCACCAAAACACCAACCCACAACCACCCAAACACCAAACCACCATTGATCTAGCCACCTAAACACAAATCCAGCCAACCCAAACACAGCCAACACAATGACAGATCTGGACATCCCATGATAGATCCAACCCTGTGGGCTTATCACTTGTGGAACCTAAGAGCTGAGAGGATGACAGAGTGGGAGGAACTCTTGATATTCAGTATCTGGCCACCCAACCAAGACCCACGGCCATGCCACCATCGTGCCACAACCATTGGACCACCCCACAACCCACTTAACCCATAGGCCACAAACCTCATGCCACCACTGCCACGACCATGCCACCACCCCGCCACCACCATCGAGAGAGATCGACAGCAAAGGAGAAGAGAGAGAAGTATGGTAGCATTTCTGCATTTGGGAAAGAGAGAGGGAGAAAGAGTCTGTGGCGTGCATGATTGAAAAGAGAGAGAAATAGGGAGAGTCAGATGTGAGAGAGAGAGAGAGAGAGAGAGGTGGGAGAATAAGGCTGTGTTTGGTTCATGTAAAATATTTTCCGAAAAATAAATATTTTTCAGAAATGCTATTTTCGAGAAAGGAAAATATTTTCAAGTGTTTGGTTGCATTTCAAAAAATGCTTTGGAAAATATTTTCTAATGTTTGGTTGTGTTCTAAAAATTCTAGTTTTTCACATTTTCTCATCTATTCTCTCAGCTACCAAACAAATTTTATAATAGAACATTTCAATATATAAACTTAAAAAAAACAAAAATCAAAACAACAACATTCGATTAAACTCCACAATCCGGTCAAACTAAGAGACGGAGGAGATCGATTTGGGCGACGAGATCGGTCTGGGTGACGAGAAGGCAACGAGATCGAGACGACGAGATCAGTGGTATGATGAGATCGAGACGACGAGATCGGCGGCGTCGATGAGCACTGGGTCGAGAACGAGAACGAGATCGGTAATGTCGGCGCCGATGAGATCGGTTTTGGGTGGATCGGTCTTGGGTGGTGACGATCTAGATGGCGGCATCGGTGTTGGGGTGCGATCGGTAACTCTCTCTTCTTTCTCTCTCTTTGCACGTCTGAGACCCGGAAATGGTTTGAAGTGAAAATAGAAATGTAAACCAATTTTTGGGTCAAAGCCATAAAACACACGATCAAAGGAAACCAATTTCCGAAAAATTTATTTTCCATGCGCAACCAAACACCCGCATTTACGAAAAAACATTTCCGGAAGTGATTTGAAGCCAAAACAAACACAGCCTAAAATATTAAAATATTAATTTTAAGTGCAACCTTATTGTTCACAGGATGTAAAAACTTTTGGGTTTACAAACCCAGATGGAGTATGGTTTTAAGAGTTTAGGAGGTAAAATAGCAATTGGGAGGGTTTTTACGCCCCTCAATGCTAATGCTCTTATTATTGATTTCTTGAATTTTTATGTTCCCTTCCACCCCAACAACTTGAAAAGTTGAAATGATCAATTTCATATCGTCAATTCTCTCCTTCCCCTTGAGATAATATATTTTATGGGCAAAATTTGCCAAACAATATAATTTCAGAAATTTTTCAGCTGGGTAGCACGCGTTCAAAGTTATATAGTAAATTAGACTCTTTTTTGGAAGTCGATTTCAAGCAAATTCCAGCAAGTAAATAAGTCTGAAGTGGAAGTCGAGTTTACTGGACTTGACTTCCATTGAAAGTCGCCAATACTGAGCTCCTGAATTTGCCTGGAAGTTGAGTTTATTAAAATCGACTTCCAAAAATAGTCTAACTTACCAAATAAGTTTGAACGCATGCTACCCAACTGAAAAATTTCTGAAATTGTACTGTTTGGCAAATTTTGCCTATTTTATGGTACAAATTTAACTTTATGAATTTAAGTGCACAGTGTTATTTAATTTACTTTTTTTTTTTAATAAGTAATTTGATAGTTTAGAGAGGTGGCATTTGAACCTTAAATGACTTTGTTTGATAGTTGAAAGTTCATTAATGTTACATTTGACTTAATTCCGCACCAAGCAAGTATATGAAGACAAAGAAATAAACACCCCCATTAGCTCATAATGATCAAGTTATATTTAGTCTTGTTTCTATTATTTAAATTGTGTATCTCCCTCACTTGTAGTGATTTATCATTCACTAAAAAAAGATTCACTAATCCAATAAGAATGGTTCGTTGTTACTTATCTTCAATTGGTACAAGCAAGAAATAAGCCAATTTAGCAGCTTTTGCTCAATTTCTTGTGGAGTCAAATTCTCCTCAGTACGAGTCAAAGGAATAGTGTCATGGCCTTTGATTTCCATATAAAGGACATGACGAGCATAGATATGAAATTGTACACCACAAGCAAGTGCTAATAAAGAGACTCACAATCCAATAGAAAGACAACTTTCTAGGAACCCCCAGTGATGAATTCTCTCATGAATTTCTAAGGATCCAATAAGCCTAGCATTGATTCCTTCAAACGTGTCAATTGGGCAAATGCGCCCATAGTGACTAGAATAGATTTCTATTATTCGAAAATTAGTAGAGATAAGTTAAGATTCATCTTTAAGTATTACAAAATGTCTTTTTTTTCTTTCTTAAAAATGAAATAAGGGAATATTTTGTTAGAATGCAAGGAATATTTGACTCAAAATTCAAACACAGAAACCCTCAAAATTGTGGAATTAATGAATGGAAAAACTTTCATTTACTATTTCGGCTCTTCTATAGACTGTTCTTGGAGAAGGAAGAGATATAAAATTTGTTCTATTATCCAAAAATAACACTATGTTTATTTTAGATTTGTTAATTAACATTATTTTATATCATAAAATGAACTAAATCAAATCCAAAAAAAAAAAAAATGAAGGATCATCTTCCCCACTTTTCTTTCAACCACACTCCATCTCATGAATTAATTATTACTTTTCAAAACATTTTATTACTGTTCCAACAGATAGATAATTAAAAAGACCCTTTCCTTCTGTAAAAGGGCAATTAACATGATGGAATCTTCATGTATAATTTTCTATTATAATAAAAATATAAATAATTAAGGGAAAAGTTATGAAGGAATATCTGTTTGTGTGTGGTTGGATTGATTTTTTTTTTTTATAAATTTCTTCATTTATTAAAAGTGAGAAACAATACAATTATATCTAGATAAATTATGGTTTATATATATATATATGTTAGCAAAAAAAGATAATTAAAGAGAAAACTATTTCAAACGCACAGGGTCCATAATTTTATTTATTTTCGAAATGTTTAAAAATCACTACTCTAGATAAATTATGGTTTAAAAATATATATTGTAGGGATAAGGGCCCAAAATCATATATTGGGTCTTGGGATTTGTTCGAGGACATTGACAGGTTCGAGAAGGGATAAATAGTTATGAGGGATTCCAGTTCAGAGTCTCATAAATAAGAAATGAGTGAAAGGCAGTCCGAGGAGAAATTCCTCCTCGAATATGATAGATATCGCTTAGATGTATATTCCAACGATAAAAGTAACCTTCATAGAAGTCCCAGTGATAGGGACGTGCCTCATGAACATACGAGAAGGAAGGGAACTCAAAAATATCTAAGGAAAAGCTGTTACCACCACATTAAATGCACTGCAGCTACTTTTTTGGCCGCATTTATGTGGAGAAGACCCTAAACAGTGCTGTCTTGGCTACCACAACTCATAGAAAGTCAAAGAGGGTGTCTGATGGAACGAGCACTCAAATAAGGGCTTAAACGATTAACAAGTGTAGAATCAGGATGGTCCAAAGGGAACTATATAATGTAAAAGACCCTTTATGAGGAGGAGATTGAAAAAATAGAGAGAAAGAATACTGTAGCAATCAAAGTTATACTTGTAATCAGTTTAATTGATTTATATGGAGAGTGACCTCCTCGGACAGTGAAATTTAGTTTGTTCTATGTTCCTTGTTCTTGCTTGATCATTTCCTGAATCCATACTAGCCGTTGTCAAATTCATTAGAGCCTAGTTCTTTGATCCACTCTCTACAAATTTATTGTACTGGGCTCATTGGGCCAGCGTCTTTTACCTTTTGGGCTTCGGCTACAAAACGTGTCCTTACATATATATATATTAGCAAAAAAAGATAATTAAAGAGAAAACTATTTCAAACGCACGGGGTCCATAATTTTATTTATTTTTGAAATGGCTAAAAATCACTACTCTACAATATTGCGACTCCCCTTAGACCCCATGCAGTACAGCTTGGACTAACATGTCAGTGTAAGCTCAAAGATTGAAAACACATGCAAATAATTAATTAAAAGGGGTCTAATGATTTGCCAGCCTTATGTGATCCATCACAATTAGATCATGGGTTCAAGTCTCTTAACAATATGATCAAAATGCGTGAGAAGAAACATTGCGTGCACCAAATAAGAAATTAATAACAGTGTTTCTGTGTTTGGTATGTTTGGTAACAGTGAGAGAAGAGGAAATTTCAGCACGAGAGAGAGGAGAAAAGGAAGAAGAAATGAGGATTGGCCAAGAAAGGAAAAAAGAAATGATTTTATATATTTTTTTAGTATGTCAGTTAGGATATGAAAGGAGAAAAAGGAAAGTGGAAAGGAAAAAAGGTTTTATATTCCCTTCTTTGATTTGCATGGAGAAGAAAAGTGAAATTACAATAGGAAAAAAATTATTTGAACTCTGAACTCTGAACTCTGAACTCTTTTATTAGAAATATCAAGAAATGACAATTGAGTTATAGAACTTTTAAAATAACCCACATTTCAAATAGTAATGGATAAAAATAGGTATTACCCAAAATGCCCAAAAATGTATATTAATTTCCATTTTTTCTTTACTTTCCCTTCAATCAAACAAAGAAGTTGCTTTCCTTTCCTCCCATTGTTTTCCTTCTTTCCACTTGCCTCTTAATAATAACACACTCTAGTGTGAACAGAAACTAGGATTCTTTCTAGAGACTTTTACTATAAAGATTATATATATATATATATATAATAAGATGTATGGTGTCACGTTTTTTGAATTTTTAGTTGATGTAAAACTAAATATATCTTTTAATTAAGTGGTAATATTTAATTTAAGTCTCTTATAAAACATGATCAAAATGTGCAAGAGGGTTGCGCATATGAATTAATAAACTGATCATATATAAGGGTGGACGGTGGACACCAGCTAAGATCTTCTCTATATGCTTCTATGTCATAGTAAAGATTTTTTTTCTTAGTATTTTAATAAAATACACGGTTTCACGTTATTTAAAATTACCTTTTGAAAAAAATTGTTACTTAAAATTTTAAGTGATGTAACAATGAACACACTTTTAGACTTGTAATATATTTAATTCAAATATTTTTAACAATGTTATTGAAATGTATGGAGACATTATGAACACAAATTAATAAAATGATATATATATATATATATATATTTATATAAGGGTCAACACAAAGTAGGATATTCTATTTCACTATAAATATATTTAACTTTTTATATATATATTAGTTTAAATAATGTTACGTTATTCAAAATTTTAAATAACATAATATTAAATATTTTTTTTTTTTTTGAGAAACAAACCACATTCATTTAATCATAATAATAAGGAATCCTGATACAAAGCTTCCAAGGCAGGTGGGGGAGAATCTTCCAACCAAAACAAATCAGATTCTAACTCTCTAGCATACTGCGCAAGAGCATGCGCTACCCTATTACCTCCCCTCCTAATCTTACTAATTTTAACCCACTGTAAACCAGCCATTAAATGGCGAATATCATCAACCACATTACCAAAGAATGAATAATTAGCCACATTTGAAGAAATAGCTTGNAAAAATGTATATTAATTTCCATTTTTTCTTTACTTTCCCTTCAATCAAACAAAGAAGTTGCTTTCCTTTCCTCCCATTGTTTTCCTTCTTTCCACTTGCCTCTTAATAATAACACACTCTAGTGTGAACAGAAACTAGGATTCTTTCTAGAGACTTTTACTATAAAGATTATATATATATATATATATAATAAGATGTATGGTGTCACGTTTTTTGAATTTTTAGTTGATGTAAAACTAAATATATCTTTTAATTAAGTGGTAATATTTAATTTAAGTCTCTTATAAAACATGATCAAAATGTGCAAGAGGGTTGCGCATATGAATTAATAAACTGATCATATATAAGGGTGGACGGTGGACACCAGCTAAGATCTTCTCTATATGCATCTATGTCATAGTAAAGATTTTTTTTCTTAGTATTTTAATAAAATACACGGTTTCACGTTATTTAAAATTACCTTTCGAAAAAAATTGTTACTTAAAATTTTAAGTGATGTAACAATGAACACACTTTTAGACTTGTAATATATTTAATTCAAATATTTTTAACAATGTTATTGAAATGTATGGAGACATTATGAACACAAATTAATAAAATGATATATATATATATATATATTTATATAAGGGTCAACACAAAGTAGGATATTCTATTTCACTATAAATATATTTAACTTTTTATATATATATATATTAGTTTAAATAATGTTACGTTATTCAAAATTTTAAATAACATAATATTAAATATATATTTTTTTTTTGAGAAACAAACCACATTCATTTAATCATAATAATAAGGAATCCTGATACGAAGCTTCCAAGGCAGGTGGGGAGAATCCTCCAACCAAAACAAATCAGATTCTAACTCTCTAGCATACTGTGCAAGAGCATGCGCTACCCTATTACCTCCCCTCCTAATCTTACTAATTTTAACCCACTGTAAACCAGCCATTAAATGGCGAATATCATCAACCACATTACCAAAGAATGAATAATTAGCCACATTTGAAGAAATAGCTTGCATCACATTGGTATTATCTCCCTCAATCATTATTCTAGTGAAACCAGCATCCACAGCAAATTCAAGAGATCTTCTACACGCCAAAAGTTCAGCTTCCTCACTTGTTTCAATCCTCGGCCCAATAGCAAACATACTAGCCATAACTTCACGCCTCTCATTTCGAATTATTGCTCCTATACCAGATTTCTCCATACCTGAAAAAATTACTACATCAAAGTTCAACTTATGTATCATTGATAGAGGTGGCTGCCATACTTCACCAATTGGTTGCTCCATTGGACTCACTGTTAAATGCACTTGAGCTTGTTTAAATTCTTGCAAAAACTCCTCAGCTCTCTTGTTCAGGCTGGTTGGGTTCTTCAGCTGTCCCCCATACAATACACAGTTACGTTGGTTCCATATGATCCAACTTTGCACCCTAAACAGCTCCATTCTTCAGTTGATAGCCGATCCACAAGATACTCAACCAGCTGTAGACATCATGGAAAACTGAATTTCCTTTTTGCAGTTTCGGTATACTCCCAGCCCACACGTCATTTACAGCAGCACAACCCATAACGCGTGAATAGCTGTCTCCACCTCCCTTGTATAGATAGGACATTTGTCTTCAGTGATGATCCTTCTCTTCACTAGATTGATTCGTGTAGGTAAAATACCATTACATGCCCTCCAACAGAAAATTTTATTTTATTTGGAATATTCAGCTTCCACAGGATCGGCCAAATAAATCTTCCAACATAGCCCCCTGAAGATTCAGCCCGATTCCCATTACCTCTCATACTTCTTGCTACCTTGTATGCGGACTTTACAGTGAATTTCCCATTTTTATTGTGCAGCCAACTGATTAAATCAGTGATACAACTCATCACCCTCTCTATCCATTGTGTTGGGAAACCCATTTTCTCCATTATCCCCTGAAGAAATTGCCATTCCACCCGGTCATAAGCCTTGCTGATATCTAGTTTTAATGCCATGGATCCTTTCTTGCCCTTCTTCCTAGCATGCATTGTATGTAGTGTTTCATAGGCCACCAACACATTGTCTGTGATCAATCTTCCTGGTACAAAAGCACTTTGTGTGGGCGAGATAATCTGTGGGAGTACCTGTTTCAATCTGTTTGCCAAGACTTTGGAAATAATCTTGTAAATCACACTACATAAACTTATTGGCCTAAAGTCAGACATTTTTTTTTTTGGGTCTTTTACTTTAGGAATAAGAACAATATTTGTGTGATTTATTTCAGGTACCATATTTCCATTATTCAAAAAATCCAATACAGCACTAATAACATCAGTACCAACTATATGCTAGAATTTTTGATAGAAAAGGGCATTCATACCGTTGGGTCCTGGGGCCTTGGTAGGTCCCATTTGAAATAAGGCCACTCTAACTTCATCAGCAGTAAACTCACTAGATAAGACCTCCTTCATATCTTCAGTCACCCTTGTATGAACAGCATTCAAACACTCCTCCATTTGATCACCAGCTCCAGCATGAAATAAAGTGTGGAAATAATCTGAAGCTACCCCCACCACATCTTCTATTTCCTCAACCCACTGCCCTTAATCATTTTTGATCCCCCTGATGTGATTCTTCCTCCTTCTCTGTGTAGCTTTGGAGTGAAAAAATTTTGTGTTTTTATCCCCATGCTTCAACCAAGAAACTCTAGACCGTTGAGCCCAAAAAATTTCTTGTTTTTGGAGAAGCTCATCCATCCTTTTGCTTAAATCCAAAAACTCGGCCTTGCTGGTTTCAGAAATTTCTTCCTCATTCAATCGATCCAGTCTTTTTTGAGTCTCTTTGATAGCTTCAACATCTGGAGTAGTCCATGCCGAACCCCAACTCAATAATTCTGCTCCACACCTCTGAATTTTTTGCTTGATGGACTCAAGGCCGTGGGAATCACTATTGTCTCTACCCCATGCCTCTTTAACCGTGTCTTCACAGTCAGCTTTCAACAGCCAAGACTCCTCAAACTTGAAACTTTTCTCCTTTCGCTGCCTTTGATGATTAAAAGATTGTACTTGCAACAATAGTGGAAGGTGATCTGATGCATAGGTTGATAAGTGTGTAACTCTACTCACTGGGAACTTCCTTAGCCAAGCTTCATTGGCCACACCTCTATCCAACCTGATTTTTGTAGTTGCATCTCCCGGTCTCTTGTTATTCCATGTAAATGGATACCCCTTGAATCCAAGATCTTGCAACTGGCAAGACTCCAAAGCTTCCCGGAATGCATCAAGCTATGAAGTTTGTGGTGGCCGTCTACTTTTCTTCTCCGAAGCATGTAGAAAAGCATTAAAGTCCCCAATAATCATCCAAGGTCCCTCTACAAAGGTCTTCAAATGTTCCAACAATCTCCAAGATTTCTCTTTTTGTTGTGCCTCCGGCCATCCATAAAACCCAGTCAAGAACCATTTAAACTCATCCTCTTCAATTACCACTACTAAAACATGGTTTGTAGTATAATTAATAATATCCAAATTAATAGTATTCTTCCATAAAAAAGCTAATCCTCCCCCAGCATCAGGGTGCTTAACAATAATCTTATTATTGAAAGGCAAATCATTGTACAAATTCTCAAATCCATCCTTGTCTAGTCTAGTTTCCATGAGAAAACAAACTGTGGGAGCTTGTTCCCTCACAATTTTGCGAAGGCTTCTACCTGTCCAAGGGTTCCCAAGCCCTAGACAGTTCCAACTTATCAGCCTCATTGCTCCTGACAAGGGTGGCTGTCCACCCCCGCCGATATATCAACAAGATTATCTTCCTCATCTAGTATTCTTCCTCTCTTAGCTTCATGTTCCTCAACCTGTCCACTGCTAGTCTCCTTTACATCCCTCTTCCCAAGTGATGACAATGTGATTGCTCTGGTTAAGCCCCCAAGCCCAAAATCCATCATATTAATACGGGTCCAAGTAGTTTTGGGCCTAGTAGTTGATAGCCCAAATTCATTCGTGGGTTTGGCAACATCATTTAAAGATTTATTGTAAATCCCAGCCTCCCTAAAGTCTGTCTGCCCTACCTCCACGTTGGACCCCATTAATTCCTCCACACAACCCGTATGAGAATCAACATTACTCTTCAAAATTGGCATTAAATTCGGAGTGGGGCACACAGTCTCAGTCTCCATTTGATTCACGTTTGCATGGTCAGATGACTCAGCTCCCTTTGCATGCTTAATTCCCACCTCTACTTCCGCTTCAACTCCCACTTTCACAGAATTAGCCTCATCGTTTGCACTAGGGTTTCCAGAATTTTCTACTGCCGCCGTCACCTTCAAGCTAGGACTCATCTGAACAGGCTGCTGCATAGAACCACCGCCTCCACCTTCCTCCGAACTGGGTTTATTGTTGGAATATGGCCTGGCTGAAGCCCTTGCTTGTCCCCCTGCTGCCTTAAGAAACTCGCCATACTGGTACTCTATACTTCCACCATTCTTCTCCATTGCATAGTGTGCTGCACAATGCTTTAGATTATGCCCTAATATCCCAGAGTAATGACAGAAAATAGGAAGTCTCTCATACTTAAAATCCACCCAATACCTCTCTCCATCCGTCCTAGCAATAAATCCACCTCTCCTAAGGGGTTTCATAATTGGTAAAGCCACTCTAACCCGCATAAAAAAATTATCATCATCCTTCCTTTTTTTCCATTCAACTTCTTCCACTACTACCAGACGCCCACCAACTTCCTTAGCAACCTGAGGAGAAATCATGTTGAACGGCGCACCCCATATTTGGACACAAAGGGATGCAGTCACCATTCTAATGTTTCCTACAGTCATTCCCTTCTGCCATTGTTGCAACCTGAGAAGCTAATTGTCAAAAGACCATGGTCCACCTCTCAAAATCCTATCCATCTCAAATTCGGATTGGAATTTAAATTGGAATAAATTCGGCCCTACTTCTGAAATTTCCAAAGCATCATCAACTCCCCAAGCCCTCCATATCGTATTCTTTGCTGCCATCTTGTTAAAGGGCTTGCATGTTAAAAATTTCCCTATCAGACTCAGATTGCAACTCTCAAGCACTTCTAATCTTCCTTCGTCAGATATCTCAATAACTTCTTCCTCTTCTGAGGTTAACTTCATCTTCTCCATGCTGTTTGCCATCTCGTCAGCCATATTGGTAGTAAAAACAAAAGCAATACCCTTTGCACAGGCCAAGGGAGGGAGAACCTCGTGGGTACACGATAGAGAGAGCTCCACGCAAGGGAGAGTTTATGGCATAATCATCTATTGAATAATATTAAATATATTTTTAAATTTAAAATATGAGATAGATGTATTTGAAAAGAAATGATTTTTTTTTTTCCAAACACACCCGGCCACCATAATCAAAGAAAATTGATGATATTTCAAAGACTCAAAACTCTAAAGGGATAGCTCCTGGTTTGGGGACCCATTCCTGTGGAAAAATCTCCAACTTCTTTGTATTCAAATGTATCTTTTGCTGATGTATAATCTTGTCCTTGTTCTTGTGCCCATCACTTTCAAGTAAAAGAAAATTTTATTACGTTGAGCCTTTTTTTCAAAGATTCAAATCGGAAAGGCTCTTGGACTAGGACCCATTCCTGCATGTGGTCTTTGACTATCTCCCACTTCTTGTAATGTAAAAGATACCACTTGCTGATGCCAAATTCTTGTTCTTTAGCGAGGCAATTTGGCCAGGAAAAGCAAAGAAAGATTGAATAGTCAGAGCTGTGTTCACCAAAGGATGGTCTCTGACTCTCTGAGGTAGACACTGCATGAAATGTATTCGGAATGATTACTGTTTAATAATAAGAATGGACTGATGGAGTATATTTTAGTGATAGCATTGTAATTTGAAACACTTACAATTAACGCAATTCATTAGTATTTTATTGCGTTTAATTTCATACGGCGGCGCTAACCAGTGTGGTGTAATTCTTATCTTATATATTTTATTTCGTAATGACTTTGTAATTCTTATCTACATTGGCATAAACTACAGTGTGGTGTAACTACAATTTTGGGAGAGTTGAGTGGTTTCAAAGCTTTGAGCTGTGACGCTTCAATGAGTGTGTTGTGCCCGCAACAATAGTTATATGAAGACTCTAATAATATACTCCTAGTATTATTCTATTAATTACGTGACATATGATTGATGAGTCCACACGTCAGAGACCCCATTTTTTATTAAAAAAAAGTATTAAAAAAAAAAAAAAAAAACCTATACCAGCAATCTTACTCAAATTATAAATTTAATTACAACTATTCTCAAATTCTCACTGGCATAATGTAGTATCCTCTCACACTATTTGTTTATACTTTAAAGAAACTGTCACACCTCCCTACTTCTATTATTTTTTTTATTAATATTTGGGATAAACACTTAACATGGCTTACGTTATTATATTACGTTTAAGCTCATAAGGCGAAAGGTAAGAAGGTAACAACAAACCAGGTTTTTTTCAATATGGAACTCAACTTAACAAGTTTTTAAATTTTTTTTTTTAAAAATCAATAAAATCGAATAGATCCCATGGTCAAATATTTTCGTTGTAATTAATATTTGATTATTTTATTAAACCTACTTTAATATCACGCGCGTCCAATGTGCTCTACAATTGCTTGACCTATTATGGGTGAGTTTGGTTCAACTTTTTGAAAAAGTGCATAATAAAAAAGTGGAGTTTTCAAAAAGTGCATAATGAAAAAGTGCTTTTTCAAAAAGCTGAGTGTTTGGTAAAAATTGCTAAAAAGTGCATAATAAAAAAGCTGAGCGTTTGGTTAGTACTTAAAAGTGGCAGTTTGAAGGGTAAATTACCAAAAAGGACAAGATATATATATATATATATAAAAGAGAATTCTTTGTTTTAATTATCTCTCTTAATGCAAGTTATGGACAACATTTTTACAAAAATTTCACAATAAAATCTATATGACAAGTTGTTAATGGTAGATAAAAAAATAATAATGTCATTAGTAGGTTCAAATGAGAACCAATAACAACTTACAGTGTAAACTTTATTATGAGAAGTGTTACGTTTACAACATTTTTTAAAAAAAAAAAAAACCAATACCAGCAATCTTACTCAAATTATAAATTTAATTACAACTATTCTCAAATTCTCACTGGCATAATGTAGTATCCTCTCACACTATTTGTTTATACTTTAAAGAAACTGTCACACCTCCCTACTTCTATTATTTTTTTTATTAATATTTGGGATAAACACTTAACATGGCTTACGTTATTATATTACGTTTAAGCTCATAAGGCGAAAGGTAAGAAGGTAACAACAAACCAGGTTTTTTTCAATATGGAACTCAACTTAACAAGTTTTTAAATTTTTTTTTTTTTAAATCAATAAAATCCAATAGATCCCATGGTCAAATATTTTCGTTGTAATTAATATTTGATTATTTTATTAAACCCACTTTAATATCACGCGCGTCCAATGTGCTCTACAATTGCTTGACCTATTATATATCTAAATAAAAGTCCCTAGCTTTTTGGAGATTTTTTTATGACCAAAATGTAAAATTCATCTTCTATATTTTATTAGAATTCATTTCAATCCTTTAACTTTGTTTTCATTCATTTTAGTCTTTTAAATTTCAAGTTTATTTAATTAAGACTTCTCCATCAACTTCTATTAAATGTTCGGTTAATTATCCAAATTTTGTAATTTTTTGTCTTCAAATTTTTTAAATTAAAAAAAAAATTTAATGATGATTGAAAAATATTTTCCATAATTTTTTTATAAAAAATTTAACAGCAGTTGACAGAAAGACCTTAATTGAATAAACTTGACTGAAATGAATTATAATGAAACTTCGAGGATGCGTTTTGCATTTTAACCTATCTTTGTTATACTTTTTCCAACTCATATTTTTTAGATATTTTGTTGATATCTTCAATATGTGAGCCTATATATTTATAGAGATATATTATGGATTTTAGTTAACTTAATTGGTAAAGTTTCTTATAGTTGAATAAGTGATCTATATTTGAACTCCATCTACACTAAAATTGAGTAGTATCTTGTTCTAATAAGAAAGAGTAATTATTATTATAAAATGGACATCATAAGTTGAAATTTTATCATATTTATAAAAAATATTTAGATATTGGCTTTAAGCCCTTCAGCCTAAGATGGACTCATTTGAACTCTCGTGCAGTCGTATTAGAATTTAGAACTCACACTCCTCAAGTAACGAATCTCACTCATGCAATATGATCAATAATGAACCGAACAGAGCACCAATAAATTAATAAGACCCATCTCCAATATCCAGCCTCAACCACCACCCATATTGACTTAGCCTAATCTTCATAAGCAAACATAACTCTCCTAGAGGTTAGGTCCAATATCAAGGAATCTCACCCACGATGATAACAAACAAATCTCCTCAAAAGTAATAGCCCTTTGAGCACTAACAAACTCTCCTCCCCTCAACATTAATTGCACCTCACTCACCTTCAATCACATCAAATACGATTGAACTTATCCCTTGATTGCAATCTGAGAAACACCGTCTTAAGGCACATCCCATCGATCAACCAAAGGAAGTAGCTCTAACCTCCAGGCATACTTAAAAACCCAATTTTAAGGTGTGATTTACATTTTAAAAAAATAAAACGTAAATAAATAAAAAAAGAATTTCGCACCTTCTATATAAAGGGCAAAGCTCGGGTCTAGTTTTTAGTTACACTAGATCTATCAAGATGGTGACACGTGTCTACTTTTGGTCACGTGTCATCATCCCAACTGCTCTAATGTATTAAATGCAAGCTAAATCTCTATATAAAAACCTATTAGTCCCATTAGCCAGAGTATGAAACTCGTCCCCCGAGAATAGAACATTATCCTAGATGGTTTTGTCGTGTTCAAAGAACATTTCAAACTTTTATCTACAAGGAGAGTTGCTTAAGATGGTTTCGTCATGTTCAGAGAAGCATGACTAATGCCCCGGTAAAAAAAAGTGAGTTGATCCAAGTTGAAAGAACGGGAAAAAAAAAAAAATAGAGGAACGCCAAAATTCATTATTAAAAGTATTAAAAAAAAAAAAAAAAAAAGACATTTCAATCCCAAAAGTAGCATAGAGTATTACTTTTGATAGTAAAATGGAAGAAAAGAAAACAGTTGACTGTTAAGGATTTATAGCCAACTCTAGAATTTTGGAATTAAGGTTTTGTTGTTGTTGTTGTATATAACTCATTACATTAGGATGACAACCTATAAGAGCATTAGTACTGGTGATGCTAAAAAGCTAAATTACTATTTTTAGCACCACAATATACAAAAAGTGTGCTACATTGGTGGTGGTATAGGTAAAAATTTTACCTTCTCAGCTACAGTGCATAGTCATCTATAGTTGTGCACTATAACTCAAATGCTAAAAGCAAATAATATATTTTTTTTATTTTCCCACTCATTAAAATAATATTTATTTTTTTTTCTCTCTCTCTTTTTCCTCCTTACCACTCATTCTCTTCACAATCTCAACTCTCTTTCTCCACTCTCACTAACCCAAACTTAGTTTCGATTCATCCTTCTTCCTCACCCAATCTCACCCAAGCTCTCTCTTCAATTGGCCATCTTCATTCCTTCTCGCCGACCTAAGCCCCAAGCCCCAAGCCCCATCGCCGAACCTTGCCCTAAGCCCCATCGCTGTGTTTGTGTTGGTGGTTGGGATCGGTTGGGTTGGAGCTTAGTTTGATGCTGATGGTAGTTACATGGGTCAGTCAGTGGCCTGGCTTTGTGGGTCTTTAGCTGTGGTTGTGGATAGGAGTTGCAGTTGTTGTTGGTTGTGGCTGGGTTTGGAATGATTTTAGGCGGTGCTTTTTGGTTATGGGATGGATTTTGTGGTGTTGATGTGGTGGGTTTGGTTCTGGACATTATGTGGTGGGCTTGGTGTCCTTGGTGGTAGTGGAGGGTTGTAGGGGTAATGATTTTTTAAATCTCTCTTTCGAATGTCTCACTAGGTTTTTTGTTGGAGGATTTGTGGGTTTGTTGAATTTTGATTGTTTTTATGTTGATTTTGGTTGATTTTTTAGATGATTTTGTTGCAAATTTGGTAGATTTAGGTTGCGGTAATGGTAGTTGGTGGGTAACGGAGGTGGTTATGGGTGGCAGCAGAGGTGGCTGGTATTTTGGGTTTGCTAGTTGTTTTTCAAAATCTTCAAATAAGAGAGGGAAAGACAGATAAAGTGAGGTGTGAAAGAAATGATAAAAAATTAATAAAGAAATAATATTTAAATAAAGTAGTAAAAAAATAGAATCACTGATATTGGGTGTTTTGTAAAATAAGATGATAAAATAGATACAATATCTTTTTGTGGTGCCAAATTGTTAAATTTATATCTCCATCAATGTGGAGGCTTAGAGCCAAAATATTGGCAACTTCCCAAAAATTTTGTTTAAATGAAACACTTTCTAAAAGCCTCAACCAACATTTACATTCCCTTCCCATAAAAAAAAATAAAATAAAATAAAAACATTTACTTTCCCTACTTTGCGACAAACTTGTAATAATGCCATATCACCTAGGTATTACATTATTTTGGTAAGTAGTTTTAGTACCACATAAATTACCACAATTTTTTTTCACAATTATCTTACATATCAGACTATAACTGACAACTGTCACTTTCACCTGAACCCATAACTTTTTTTTTATCATTCACAGTTTGTCACGTGTATAGTTATGACACAAATTGTGCCATTTTATATGATCTTAGCATTTTTCGATCTTGGTAGAGATGACATATCACAAAAAGAAATGAAGGATAAAAAGGTCCTGTTCACAGCACCCGTTAAGAAAAAATAAAATAATAAATAAACTACATGTGGGGCAACATTTACTGAGGGAAGAGAAATATTTTTGAAAAGTTAAATTTATTACATAGTTAACCAAAAAAAAAAATTTATTACATAGAAGACAAAAATACCCTTCATCATCTTTTAACTCTTTTAACTTTTTACACAATTTTCTGTCTCTAACATCTGACGCGTTCTCTTTCTTCTTCTCGTCTCACCTGCTTCTCTCTTGGTCTCTCTAACGTTTCAATCCCATGAAAAAAAAATAAGAAACATGGATACTGACATAACATGGGACACAACAACACAACAATTCTTGAAAAATTAGAACATGTGGGAATACATAAATTAATTAATATCTCTAGGTATATTTTAGAGATACTATATTTAATTCTAGTTTTCAAAAAATATAACAACTATCAAATCTTTAAAACATATCTAAAATCAAAATATTTTTTTTCCTCCTAACACCAATGTAGTAGTTTTTTTGCCATGTCCGTATTTGACATGCGTCCAATACAAGAAGGTATCTTATGAATCGAATATATGTATCCACACTCTCACAGCGTGTAAATCCTTTTTATCTTATGCAAAAATAATTATTGGTCTGACATGTACACAGTCAGAGATTTTGGAGCATATACGTTTCTTCACTTAAAAGTATATATGATGAAGCATCAATTCAATTATTAAACAACAAGAATGCTTCGCTAGCAAGTCATCACAACGAATCAATTAAAGCAGACTAAAAAGAACAAAGTGCTCCAGCAATTTGATTCATTATAGATATTATATTTATTATTAAAATTCGGACGAACATTGAAATTAACCAAAAACCGCCGAATGTGATTACTGAAGACATTGAATCAACATTGAAACAGAACCACAAATCACACAAAACAATAATGCGTATTGCAGAATTAAAGAAAATGCCAAAATCAATGTAGCTTTAAAATAAATGAAGATTGAAATAAGGATCATGGAATAAAACAGATAATGGGAGCGATCAGGTGCTAAAGCAAACGCTATTGAAATCAGTGAGAGAATGCGATAATATCGAAGATGGCGATGAAAAACAAAGCGGCGGCAGTGGATAGATATAGTTTGATGTATAATACCATGGCGAAGATTGCGATGAAGGATAGGAAGACTGTGAGAATCGCAGAGAAACCGCCGCCGCCGGCGGGAGGAGGCTGTGGAGTTGCGGGTCTCGGTTGATGTGTATCCATAATGGTGATTGGTTACTTGCGATTGGCTATCGCACAGTGTCAGTCACAGTCTGTCAGTCTGTAAGGTAAGGTCTCACGCAACTTCGTTGTACCACCCACCGAGAGAATGCCAAAGGTATTTGGTGCTTTCTAGCTTTTATTTTCTTTCGGGGTGGTTCGAGTGAAGTGTGAGCAAGGGCTTTTTTTTTTTTTTTGGTAGGAGGGAAATTGCACGGGAGACCTCCACGTGGACCATGAGTCATCGTCACCTATACAGGACTACGGGTGTCAATGATCGGCCCAACTCGTGAATACGATATGAATCCAACATGGTTTTTGTAAGTTAGGGTTGGGCTTTAGTGGGTTTAGGTCATAAACAGGTCAACTCAAAAGCAACACGATAAGAAATAGGTCATAAGCGGGTTAACTTGCATGACTCGCAATAGACACATTTGACATGCCAATTTATTTGTGTTAACTCAAAACAATCCATTCAACACAACCTATTTAACTCGTATAACAAATAAATATTCATTTAATTTTAAATTTGTCAAATACCTTTTATATCCAACCTATATTTTAAACTTAAAAAGAAAAATAAGTAATTACAAAAATTTACAATGGATATAATTGAAAATTGAAACTTTACAAACCCTAAATCCCTAAACCCTACAAATCCTAAATCTCTAAATCTTCTTATATTTTTGTAAAGAACTTATTTCTAGATGAATGTTATATATTTGTTGAACTATATTATTTTGAATGTGATTTGAAGACTTAAAGTATATACACTATTTTTGGGATGTAAAAAAAAAATTATTTCTAGATAGATGTTATATTTAATATTAAGCAAGTTGAAATGAGTTATGTCACATTTGCATAAACTCAACATGACCCGTTTATTAAGCGTGTAAAGTGAGTTGAGTCAGGTCAACCCGCCTTATTAACAAGTCGAGTTAGGGTTGAAGGATCATGACATGATTATTAAATGGGTTAGGTTCAGGTTGAGTCATTTAGTCCAATACCCTTATCTCGATACGACACGAACCCGACACGCTAACCCAAATTGACACCTCTATGTAACGGGACTATTTGGGAGGGTTTGGTTCGCTGTGATGTGTTTTTAATGTGATGTACATTACGATGATGTCATATTAAAGTTTTTGGTTTATTCTATTTTTTATAACATTACCATAATCTAAAATTACAAAATAGATCATATCACTTTAATCTCATCACTTAATGTAAAATTATAATAATGTAATATTATGATGTAATATAACATCATAGCGAACCAAATGCCTCATTCGAGTGATGGGCTTATTAGTTAAACCTAACGTGCACCTGGAGGTTTTAGAATTTAGATTCAATATATCGCATGTTATTGGTTCATAGAGTATTAAGAATGTCTCTTGGATTGAAAGACACGGAGACTCCACTTTTTTTTCTTTTTAATAATGGAAGTGACGCCAATTTCTTTGATATTATATATATATATATATTTTAGAAAATATATACAACTATTTAAGGGACTTTTTCTGATATGAAAATTTTGTTGATTCAAAAATATCTCTACATCCTTAAGTTTAATTATATATATATATATATATATATATATGGAGCAATTAAGGGGCAGAGCAAGGAGGGTGAGTGGAGATGGGGCAACTGATCCCCAGGCTCTTTTTAAAATATCTCATATGTATTATTGTTAGTAATCTCTTAATTGCTTTACCCTTCTTGAAGCAGAAAATAAACACAAAACAGGAAACAAAAGTTCCTGTCCTAGCTTAAATAAAGTGAAAATGACAAAGCTTACTGCTTACCTGACGCACAAATCAGGAAAAAGAAAATAAAAAAAATAAAAAAGACACAAAACATTTAAAAAAACAGGAAATTAACACAAGCTAAAATAAAGGGAAAAACTTCCCTTACGTGACACACACCACTTTGACTTGTCTTGGCCGTAAGCTAGCACTTAAATTTAGCAAAATAATAATAATAATAATAATCACTGCATTTTGGGTTTTTTTTTTTATTGCACTTCAATTGATAGTCTTATATTTTACACTTTTTTTTTTCAATCTCTTGACATTTAATTTTGAAACTGNAAAAAAAAAAAAAAAAATCAGACGTGTGACATACTGCGGTTAGTGGAGCATAAAGTGGAAGACTAAGGATGGGATAGAGCATTTGTATTTGTAATGGAACACCGTTGAAGCATTTCTACTAGAAGCTATAGGCTATTATTCACTATGATGCACCTCTGTAGTAATCTTTCAATGAGAATATTGATGCATGTTAAACCTGACTTGCAACAACGCAAGCCCACACAACTACCATCACCACAAAGGGAAACAAATACTAGAAATAATCTTGAGTCACATTTTTATACCAAAAAAATTTGATGAGTTATAAATCACATATTACAGATCCTGAAATGTTATTGAAGAAATTTACAATGCCAAGACATTGATTATAAATAGCAATAGTGACACAGATTTTATGAAAATTAATAAAAGATTAATTTAACTATGATTTAAACTAACAACAACAACCGACCTTAATCCCAAATTTTTGGGGTTGGCTACAAATTTTCCTCCATTCTATTCTATATGAATTCATACTCTCTGTTATTTCCTTAATTAATAATTCATTTTTTTTATTATCTCTACTAATGTTATTTTGGGTCTTGTTCTACTTTTTTTTTTTTGTTCCCTCAACTTAGATCAACTCACTTTCTTACTGGTGCATTAATCGCTCTTCTCTAAACATGATCAAACCATCTCAAACGATTCTTCCTCATATTTTCATCAATAGGGGCTACCCCTATCTTTAAGCAGATTTCTTCATTTCAGATCCTATCTTTCCATGTATTTCCACATATCCATCTTATCATTCTCATTTCAGCTACACTCATTTTATGAATATATGCTTATTAATAGACCAACATTCAGTACCATAGAACATAACTAGTAGTATAGCAATCTTATAGTTTTCTTTCTAACTTAATAGGTATTCTACAATCACACAATACTCCCCATGCACGTCCATATAACTATTATTTAAACTAAGATAGAAACTAATCTAGGAAGCTAAGAAACATGGATACTGACATAACATGGGACACAACAACACAACAATTCTTGAAAAATTAGAACATGTGGGAATACATAAATTAATTAATATCTCTAGGTATATTTTAGAGATACTATATTTAATTCTAGTTTTCAAAACAAATATAACAACTATCAAAATCTTTAAAAACATATCTAAAATCAAAATAATTTTTTTTCCTCCTAACACCAATGTAGTAGTTTTTTTGCCATGTCCGTATTTGACATGCGTCCAATACAAGAAGGTATCTTATGAATCGAATATATGTATCCACACTCTCACAGCGTGTAAATCCCTTTTTATCTTATGCAAAAATAATTATTGGTCTGACATGTACACAGTCAGAGATTTTGGAGCATATACGTTTCTTCACTTAAAAGTATATATGATGAAGCATCAATTCAATTATTAAACAACAAGAATGCTTCGCTAGCAAGTCATCACAACGAATCAATTAAAGCAGACTAAAAAGAACAAAGTGCTCCAGCAATTTGATTCATTATAGATATTATATTTATTATTAAAATTCGGACGAACATTGAAATTAACCAAAAACCGCCGAATGTGATTACTGAAGACATTGAATCAACATTGAAACAGAACCACAAATCACACAAAACAATAATGCGTATTGCAGAATTAAAGAAAATGCCAAAATCAATGTAGCTTTAAAATAAATGAAGATTGAAATAAGGATCATGGAATAAAACAGATAATGGGAGCGATCAGGTGCTAAAGCAAACGCTATTGAAATCAGTGAGAGAATGCGATAATATCGAAGATGGCGATGAAAAACAAAGCGGCGGCAGTGGATAGATATAGTTTGATGTATAATACCATGGCGAAGATTGCGATGAAGGATAGGAAGACTGTGAGAATCGCAGAGAAACCGCCGCCGCCGGCGGGAGGAGGCTGTGGAGTTGCGGGTCTCGGTTGATGTGTATCCATAATGGTGATTGGTTACTTGCGATTGGCTATCGCACAGTGTCAGTCACAGTCTGTCAGTCTGTAAGGTAAGGTCTCACGCAACTTCGTTGTACCACCCACCGAGAGAATGCCAAAGGTATTTGGTGCTTTCTAGCTTTTATTTTCTTTCGGGGTGGTTCGAGTGAAGTGTGAGCAAGGGCTTTTTTTTTTTTTTTGGTAGGAGGGAAATTGCACGGGAGACCTCCACGTGGACCATGAGTCATCGTCACCTATACAGGACTACGGGTGTCAATGATCGGCCCAACTCGTGAATACGATATGAATCCAACATGGTTTTTGTAAGTTAGGGTTGGGCTTTAGTGGGTTTAGGTCATAAACAGGTCAACTCAAAAGCAACACGATAAGAAATAGGTCATAAGCGGGTTAACTTGCATGACTCGCAATAGACACATTTGACATGCCAATTTATTTGTGTTAACTCAAAACAATCCATTCAACACAACCTATTTAACTCGTATAACAAATAAATATTCATTTAATTTTAAATTTGTCAAATACCTTTTATATCCAACCTATATTTTAAACTTAAAAAGAAAAATAAGTAATTACAAAAATTTACAATGGATATAATTGAAAATTGAAACTTTACAAACCCTAAATCCCTAAACCCTACAAATCCTAAATCTCTAAATCTTCTTATATTTTTGTAAAGAACTTATTTCTAGATGAATGTTATATATTTGTTGAACTATATTATTTTGAATGTGATTTGAAGACTTAAAGTATATACACTATTTTTGGGATGTAAAAAAAAATTATTTCTAGATAGATGTTATATTTAATATTAAGCAAGTTGAAATGAGTTATGTCACATTTGCATAAACTCAACATGACCCGTTTATTAAGCGTGTCAAGTGAGTTGAGTCAGGTCAACCCGCCTTATTAACAAGTCGAGTTAGGGTTGAAGGATCATGACATGATTATTAAATGGGTTAGGTTCAGGTTGAGTCATTTAGTCCAATACCCTTATCTCAATACGACACGAACCCGACACGCTAACCCAAATTGACACCTCTATGTAACGGGACTATTTGGGAGGGTTTGGTTCGCTGTGATGTGTTTTTAATGTGATGTACATTACGATGATGTCATATTAAAGTTTTTGGTTTATTCTATTTTTTATAACATTACCATAATCTAAAATTACAAAATAGATCATATCACTTTAATCTCATCACTTAATGTAAAATTATAATAATGTAATATTATGATGTAATATAACATCATAGCGAACCAAATGCCTCATTCGAGTGATGGGCTTATTAGTTAAACCTAACGTGCACCTGGAGGTTTTAGAATTTAGATTCAATATATCGCATGTTATTGGTTCATAGAGTATTAAGAATGTCTCTTGGATTGAAAGACACGGAGACTCCACTTTTTTTTCTTTTTAATAATGGAAGTGACGCCAATTTCTTTGATATTATATATATATATATATTTTAGAAAATATATACAACTATTTAAGGGACTTTTTCTGATATGAAAATTTTGTTGATTCAAAAATATCTCTACATCCTTAAGTTTAATTATATATATATATATATATATATATATGGAGCAATTAAGGGGCACCAGAGCAAGGAGGGTAGTGGAGATGGGGCAACTGATCCCCAGGCTCTTTTTAAAATATCTCATATGTATTATTGTTAGTAATCTCTTAATTGCTTTACCCTTCTTGAAGCAGAAAATAAACACAAACAGGAAACAAAAGTTCCTGTCCTAGCTTAAATAAAGTGAAAATGACAAAGCTTACTGCTTACCTGACGCACAAATCAGGAAAAAGAAAATAAAAAATAAAAAAAGACACAAAACATTTAAAAAAACAGGAAATTAACACAAGCTAAAATAAAGGGAAAAACTTCCCTTACGTGACACACACCACTTTGACTTGTCTTGGCCGTAAGCTAGCACTTAAATTTAGCAAAATAATAATAATAATAATAATCACTGCATTTTGGGTTTTTTTTTTTATTGCACTTCAATTGATAGTCTTATATTTTACACTTTTTTTTTTCAATCTCTTGACATTTAATTTTGAAACTGTGGTCTTTTATCATGAACACAAATTTTAAATACTTTGAAAAATAGATAAAAAGTTGAATTTAACTTATATTTTTAAAAGCAATCAACACAGTGAGACATGTATACAACTTTACAAGTAAATTTTTATACTCCTAATATTTTCAAATTGATTTTTTTTTCAATTTATTTTAGAGTTAACTTAGATGTCTAACAATAGTTTACATTTATTATAGTTTTTGTATGACATTTACGGTTGTTTACAATTGATCATTTATTTTGTTGTTAATATGAATTAATAATTTTGTTTTATTATTTTTAATATTATCTTTTAATTTTTTTCTCCTCTAAATCGAAATCCTGACTCTATCGTTGTATGAGGCTATCATGGCTTTGGCAACATGTCCACGCGGTTTGCATGGCATTGGCAACATGCACATACACATATAATGCATAAGACAAATACATGTCTTATTCTTATAGTCGTGTGGTTATTCTCCTCACAATGTGTGGGAATTGTATGATTGTAAATTTTTACACACTATAAGCGTAAGATTGTAAATTTCTATCCTTTCCGTCAAAAAAAAAAAAAAAAAAAGAGAGTAAGATTGCAAATGTTTAATCGATGAGATTTATTTATTTATTTATTTATTTATTTTTAATGCTGATATCCAGAGAACTTTCAGTAACTAATTATTTTTTTATGGTACAATAGCAATGTTACAACGGAAGAAAACGAATAAGTTACCTTCTTCTTCGGAGCTTGAGAAAATATTATGGACTTATCTTCTATTTTCAAAAAGATAATCCTAAAAAAAATACTTGTAGGTATTTATGTTTACTTCTTTCTTTTTATCTTCTAATCCTTTGATAATTAACCTTGACTTATATGATGAGATTCTCAAAAACACTTGATCTAAATGGGAAATTAACTTCAAAAGGAACCGTATTTTATATAAAAAAAATATATAATACAAATTGTTTTATTTGTACCATATATATATATATATAATTTTAACTATTTTTTTTATATTTTTCTTTTTATTATAAAAAAAAAAACTTTTTTTTATTACCCGATAATACTTCCAAACGAACTAACAGTAATATTTGCCATGAAATGTATTAGTCTTATTGGAAAGAGCCAAACTTTTTCTTTTTTTTGGGGGGTGGGGGGAAATCTTCCTGAACTTGGTATCGAACAAATTTTTTTTTTTTCCTGATTTTGAAGATGAAATCATGAAAAAAATTTGGAGAGATACAAGAGACTAAGAGTACGTTTGGAAACAAATTATTTATATAATATTTACTAAAATGTTTAATTTTTAGTAATATTTTTTGTGTTTTGCCTTTTGTTTTGGATTATTATTGTTTTTTTTTTTCAAATAATCTAACTTTAACATTTTTACAACACAACAATTCTTGAAAAATTATAATGTGTGGGATTGCAGTAATTAACTAATATCTCTAGGTACATTTTAGATATAGTCTATGTTTAATTCTAGTTTTCAAAACAAATAACAAGTATCAAAATCTTTAAAAACATATCTAAAATAAGAATAATTTTTTAATACAAAATTGTTTTTATTTTTATTGGCATGTTGGTATTTGACAAGTATCCAACACAAGAAGGTATTTTATGATTCAAATATATGTATCTACACTCTCACAGCATGTAGACCCTTTTATCTTATGCATAAAATAGTTATTGGTCTGACATGAACGCAGCTAGAGATTTTGGACAATGAGTTTTTTTTTTTTTTTTTTGATATAAGATAGAATTTTTATTTTAGTTTAATCTAAGTGTGTATGTGTGTAAAACTCTCTCCTAGAGACTTAAACTCGGCCCTTGCCCTCCACACTCTACAAACATTTATATTTGTAGAGTGACTATCGCACGAAAGGTGCGCGGTGGTGACAATGGGTTTCTTTGCTTAGAATTAAGTATACAATGATGAATCATCAATTCAATTATTGAATTATTAAACAAGAAGCATAAAGCAATTTAACAGCAAATCATACTTTGCAACAAGTCATATTTAACATCAAATCAAGTAAAACATAGACCAATGAGCCCAAACTAATTAAAGCAGACTAAAGCACAAAGTCCTCCACTAATTTGATTCATTATATATATTATTGTTAAAAGTCCGATGAATTGAATTTTAACCAAACACTGCCGAATGTCATTACTGGAGAAAACAAATCGATAATGCAGAAAATGTGAGGGATCAGATGCTAAAGCAAACGCACGATATTGAAATCAATGAGAAAGAATGTGATGACGACAATGAATTGATGGCGATGAAGAACAAAAGCGGTGGCGGTAGAATATTTATATATTGTGTTAAGAGTTGATATAGTTTGATATATAGTACGTACCATGGCAAAGATGGCGATGAAGGATAAGAAGACTATGAGAATTGCAGAGAAACCGCTGCCGCCACCACCCTGAGAAGGCTGTGGAGTTACAGGTCTCGGTTGATTTGAATCCATAATGGCGGCTGGTTATTGGCAATTGGCCTGTGTCAGTCAAGTCTGCCGTGGAGAATGCCAAAGGAATTTGGTGCTTTTATAGCTTTTATTTTCGCATGATGTAGACCAAGGAATTTTTTTTTCTCGGATGGAAAATGAACAGGTAATCTCCCCGTGGACTCATGACAGAAAATCAGCCGAGGTTTTTGTGTCATCATGGATTATCTCATATTCTCATGCATGCGCACGTCATACATGTCATGTGTACTTGGAGGTTTTAGAATTGAGAAATGATATGTTTATAATATTTTCACAATATTTTTATAAAAAATTTTAAGAGGCAGAATGTTACTAATTGTTATTGTTGGGGCAAAAAAATAATCTTAGTGTTAGATTCAAATTTGAAAACTAACCACCTATAATTTGTTGTAAAAATATTGTAGATGTAACATCTCTCTTTAGAATTTAGACTCAATATATTTAATGGTGTATTAAGAATGTCTCATTGATCAAAAGTAAAGGTGGAAATTAGGAGGGTTGGTTGGGTCACAATTCTTGAAAAATTAAAATACAATCTATACGTATAATACTAGGAATACAACATTTAATTGATATCTCTAGGTATATTCTAGACTTATTTTATGTTTAATTCTAGTTTTCAAAATATATAACAACTATCAAAAATTTTAAAACATGTCTAAAAAAAAAAATTAATATGAAATTATATTATGGGATTATTATAGTAAACTCACCTGAGATTTGGCCCGTTTGCACTTTGTCTACCCGTCGTTCAAAACTTATCACTTTGCCCACCTGTACTTCAATCCGTTACCCCCTCGTTGCCCACCTCACCCTCAGACGTTAGACAAACACCTTTTTATTCCAAATTAGAACATAACACGAATCAAACAACACGAACTCACTCTCTTTTCTTCACGAGCCCTAGAAATGCAAAAATCCCTGTAAGCATCTGATATTGACATAGTGTTGCAAGTGTAAACCTAGACGAGCAACGGGTTGTTCGAGGGACTAAAATCCTAGTAAGAATTCAGTCACTGTTTGGGTTTTTACTTTGGGCTTGTGGTTGTTTTATTGTTTTTTGAGTAATCAATCAATGGTTAATGTTACATGTAATGGAATGAGAATATTAGTTGTGTTTGTTGATGTTTATGAAAAATGTGACCATCTGTTTTTTGGATTTGTGTTTGTTTATGGGCATTTTGTTTGTCGTAGTCATTGTGTCTCACAGTGGACCCAAGTTTCTATTGGGTTTGAATTTTAGTGTTTACATGTGCTATTTAGTAAAACAGAATCAAAAGCAAAGCAAAAAATGTGGTCCCTCTGTGTGTGTTGCATCCCAAAAGCAAAACAAAAACATGCAACTGTTTACTCTTTTGTTGTTTACAGTTCTTTAATTGTTAAATGTATACGTGTCAAATGGTAATTTGTTATTGCATATGGATGATGAGGTGAAATTGGAGGTACATTATGGGACAAGGACCTGCCTATTTCTTTTTTTTTTTTTAATCCGTCTTTAAAAAATGGAGGTCCAGCTTGCCTGAAGCCGCGTTTTATACACGCGGCTTTAAGTTTTTTCTGTAGCCGCGTGTATAAAACGCGGCTTTAGTTTTAGGAAGTGGCCGCGTTTATTAAACGCGGCCTCAGATGGCCCCTAAAGCCGCACTTAGAAAACGCGGCTTCATTATTTATATAAATACTAAAAACCTTTTCATCCCTTGCCTCTCCTATCACACCCAGCCTCCGTCGATCTGATCAAGCCCGAGCTCAACCCATCACCCTCAATCAGAGCAGATCTGAAGCCCGAGCTTCCCTCATCTTCTCCACCACCATATCCGCCGACCTCCACCACCATCTCCGCCGACACTCTGTTCCAAACCACCGGCGTCGTTTTGATTCTTTCGATCCCTTCGCAATCATCGAACGCCACCATGAGTCTCTCTCTCTCTCTCTCAGTATATTTTGTTTCACTTTGTGTGTGTCTGTGTTTTTGGCTTTTTAGTTCATCATCTTTGCATTTGGGGATGTGGGTATTTCAAAAGTCAAAGCATTTTTTAATTTTTGGTTTTGTTTGAGAGATTGGGGTGCGTGGGTTTCTGGGATTTGTTTATTGGGGATGTGGGATTTGTTTCTTGGCTATACCTGCTCAGATGAGAATGAAATGCCTTTCTTCACTGTTTCTTCCTAACAATCACAAATATCAATTCACTGTTTCTTCATTGCTTAAACCTGCCTTTTTCTTCATCAATTACTTATTAAAATATGGTTAGATAGTCAATTCATAACTTTGGGAACCTCGATCATAGTTATATCAAGGCATCAGAAGTTCAACTTTTTTTTTTTTTTGGTTTATTTTCTTTTATTGCGAATTTGGGATTGATTTTGAGGCTCCTTTTTTGGACCTGTGCTTTAGGTATTCCCAAAGCACTGCTTGGGACTACCTAGTAATTGGTATTGATTAAAAAAAATGGTATTTATGTCAAGAAACTCACTGTTGGCCATTGGTGTCTCATGGTTAGTTTTCCTTAATAACTCTTTTTGTTTCGTTTGTATTTTCCTTGAATGTTAATGTTGATTCCCATTTGCAGAGATCAAGATTGTATCTTTTATTGTTGGTAGTGTCATTGCTTGGCTAGGCGCTACATATAGAATATTGCACAGCATCTAATGCTTTTTAATGACAAGTTATTGTACTATTGATTTTGCTCAATTCCAAAAAGAAAAAAACATTTTGTTGATTTATATGAGTATTGGAAAATTACCATACTCTCTATTGTGAGTTGGGCTTAGCCAACCCCAAAAGGACTAAGGCTTCATTATTGTTGTTGTTGTTGTTGTTGTGAGTTGAGCTTTTTCTCCTGAACATCTTGATTTTAGTCCAAGTTGTAAACAATCAATGGTTGAAGGACCTGATATTATTGGTCCAATTTCATGGGTTGAGCTTTTGTGTTTGAGACACCTACTTTACTTTCATTATAAGACGTAGGCACTTGTTTTAGACTTTTAGTGCCAAATAAGGCCATCTTTTATTTCATTGTCTGCAAATATTGACACATGTTAGCTAAATTGTTCACTGGCAATGTATTTTACAATTGGTCATGAACTTTGTTCTTGTCATTCACTTTACCTTAATTTTACCTTAATGTGTTTTGCATCTTGCTTTGATGGACCTAGGTTGTATCTATAATGTCAATGGAACATCTGCCTACTCCATTGTCAAAGTGCCAATGTTTAACAATGAAAACAGACATCGAAAAAGAGAACCTTCCTGGCATTGTCCGCCTTATGTGGAGACATTGAATATAGACATCACATCCTCCTACTCCTACTATATAGGGTCAGAGGTATTTATTTCTTGTTCCAATTTCCTGTATGTTATATCAAACGAACTTTCATGAAGGCTTAATTCTAATCACTAATTTTTATTTTTTATTTTGTTACTTTTTCAGCTCAATATGTCTAACTATTTATGGGGTCAGGGTCAAAATGATCCTGTGAGTTCTTGACGTAAAGAGTAAATGTTGATAGTCGACCTTTTTGATCTTTGAAGTGGTTGTTTTGTGTGCTATTTACTCAAAACATTCTCATTGACAATACATCTTTCTTCTTACAGCAAAGAAATTAGTAATGAATTTTTGGAAATCCATTTGTTTAAGTAGGAGGTCATTCATAGCCAAAGTTATTATCCAGAATTTCTGGCATAGGCAACCAGAAGACTTTTTCACTTTAATTTAACTTAATTTTAAGTGTCAATGACAATTCTATAGGTTTCAAGTTTCTGGATATAAGCTATTCTAATAGTCTATTGAGCCTTATTTGGTCCCATTTGAGTTTAGTGATTTACTAGGAATAGGTATTGGCTAGTTGTTGGGATTGATGACAGACAGACTAGAAACTGGTCAACTATTTCAACATTTTGAAATTGCATTAGTATTACTAGCTAGTTTCCAAAAGAACCACATAATATAATCACAGAGCCTAATGGTCAATGGAAACTAGCTTATTTGGTGTCATTTACTTTAGGCCCAGGAACTTGATAGCATTTTATGCACATTGGGCTGTTCCTGGTCTGATAACTTTAGGCCTATATCTCAAATGGGGCCAAACTTGGGTTTGACCACCTCCATAGCTCATTGAAGATGGAATTTGGGTATTTCTTAAAGATTAGGCATTAGCAGTAGGGTTTTTTTTTTTTTTTTAATCATTACTAGGTGGGACCCATAGTTTTATATTAGAGTTATAGACTTATAGTAGTCTCAGAGTTCTATTAGTTAAGGCTGTTGAGTTCTGAACCATGTAGCAGTAGGCTGTTCCCAATAAATAGAATTTATTTTTTGTCTTTTGTGTAGAGGGGCAAATAATACATTTCAATGCAATATACTGTCATTATTAGTAAAAAATTTGGAAGTTCAGGGTGGGCACCTGCCCCCCTCCCTCCCCCCCTGATTCTATCCCCATATGATGTTGCCCCTTGAGATATCTCTTACATTTTATCAAAGGGCCGGTGCCATTTGGTGTTTGACCAAAACTACTGGTCCTCCACATGTAAAATGTTTTTAAGACTCTAGGAAAAAAAATTTGGATAGTGACATTGGAATATATACATTAATTTGCATTTAAATTACGTTCTTATTGTAAATAAGGTATCAACAGTCTTGCCAATTAGCACTTCTTTCTCCCATAATAATTTGTTGGAGGGTGATATCATGAATTCTAGATCCACTGTGTGACTTACCAATCCAAAAAAAAAAGGGTATCAGTCTTAGTAATGATTTATGGTTACTGTCCTATGTTTTGAGTCCCCTTGGAAGTTGAGGGATCATGTTCAAGGGGCTGAAAATAACCCTCTTCTCATATTTCCAGGGGGAACTTGTGTAAATAATAACTACACTGTTATGTTCAAGAAGGTAAATTTATATGATTTTATGTTGTAGAAAAAAAAAAAATAGATGAAGTTCTGCATTGGAAGTGGAGGATAAGCTGTTAGTTCTATGCAACTTCTATTCGAAAACATTTTTTTTTTCTTTGCAGGGTCTTCTAGTTGGATATTACAACAATTAATTCAGTGTAGTTGGGACAGGGAGTCAGCTATATAATATATTCAGGTTTGCTTAATGACTTTAACTTAAAATCATTATCATCATTATTATTATTATTGTGAATTTTGTTTTTGCTGGATATTATTATTATTATTATTATTATTGTGAACAAAAAATACATTAGCATTCCAATATATGCAAAAAGGCCACAAAGACCATCAGATATAGAGGAATTTTAGGCATTCTACAAATTTTATTATATTAAGCACAAGACAGAAAAAGTTATCAAAATATTTATTTATTTATAATGTTATTAATATTTACATTCAATTCAACATCAATGTGTAAGTTTTTTCTATTAAAGTTGGTATTAGATTTATAATATTTTCCTTAAATATATTCAAGGTGGAAGAGACTTATATTAATCTTTTGTCCCCACTAAGATTATATTATAAGAATGTGCTTCCTCTTTTCTGTCCGTGGGCAAAAGCAGCTAAGNACAGAAACACAAATAGAAACACATGCACACATAAGAATAAACAAATAAACTACTCAAACAGACCTACACAATACACGCACGCAGACAAAGAGCTGCAAAAAACCTTCCATGAAGAGTTATGAAGGTTAAAATGGGCACATGATAGACTAATATCTTCAATAATGAGGAAGTTGAAAACTATGCACATAATTTGCATATAAATACGTATTTGATGGGCAGTGCATGTGGCGCTGCATGGGCAGTGCGTGTGGTGTTGATGAGGCGTGCGTGTAGTACAAATGCCCACAAACATTTTCCTTAAATTTTGTCTATTTAAGTGTCCAGATTTCCATTGTGTATATCTTTTCATTACACCTCATGCACATCCTCCAATTCAACGTTAGTGATGTGTTTAGTTGTTCCTCTACCCATTATGAGTATTTGAAAAAGATTTGACTAACCTTATATAGCGTATCCAATATAAGAAGATCCAACTGTCCAGCCCCACTTTTCGAAATAACTACAAAACCAAAGATCAAGGTTACATAGATTAGAGGACACATTATCACACATGGTAATTCTTTTTACACTAGTGCCAAATAAATGTCACAAAACTTAAAGAATAATATATTTAGATAAATACAAAACTTCCAGTATATAGACACAAATGGTACAAAACACAAAATACGCTCATTACCCTTAAGTTTAAATTAATACGTGCAGATCCTGGAAAAAGGTTAGAAAGATTTCCAAATTCTAGCAGCACTAATGATGTAATGTTTGAATTAGAATACATTATTTCCTTTTGCAAGAAAAGTTAAAAGAGATAGATGCAATAACTTGTGATCTTTGAACCAAGGGCACAAAATCAGTTATTGACATGAATCATAAACCATTAAATTTTACATTTACTACTTGCAAAAAAAAAAAGCAATACTTATAGGTCAAAAGTTGCAATACTTATAGGTTCTTGGTCCTAGAAACTCAAAAAGTTGCAACCATGTCCCTGAAGAAGTGATTTCAATGTCAGTCTACCATTAATCAAGGTGATACTTCCATGACAAAAATGGTTGATGTGGCTTAAACTTTTCTATAATGATGTATTTAGTTGGATAACCTGCAGATGCTTTGTGAAGGATTGCCTGCAAACAGAGCACATAATCCAAGAATACAGTATCATCCACAGCATGCCAACAAACATGAAAATCTAAGACAAAAGACAAAGGTGAACCCCAATGCAATCCAACTAGATCCTAGCTGAAACAAGGAATTTATCTCTCTTATGGTAGTTCTAACACAAAACAAAAACAAAAACATGAATATTAGATGGTTTTATCTTTAGCAAAGCCTTGACCCAATTTAAAGATATCTAATGTTCTTTGCCACCCTATTCTAAAATGCATGGGATGCTTTCAGTGCATGCATATCAAATTATCAATAAATACACCCATAAATTTGGTGAGCTATAATATAATATAATATCAAATTATGCATAGTAGAAAGACAAGGAATTGACAAAAATATTTATTTAAAAAAAAAAAAAAAAAAAAAAAAAAAAAAAAAAAAAAAGGCTATAGCCGCGTTTTTAAACGCGGCTAAAAATATGTCCTATAGCCGCATTCAAAAAATGCGGCTATAGCTTTCACCTATGGCCACGTTTCAAACGCGGCCTAAGGTGAGAGGCTATGGCCGCGTTTTAAACGCGGCCATAGGACCTGGTCTTAGGCCGCGTTTAGAAAGTGCGGCCATAGACCCCCTCCGGCCTATAGTCACGGGGCTTGGGCCACACTTGAAAACGCGGCTAGAAAAAACGCGGCTATAGGCCAAATTGGCCTATGGCCGCGTTTTTTGGACCTAAGGCCGCGTTTTACAAACGCGTTTTACAGCTAAAGATTTATATCAGAATAAATGATGAAATACCATTTTTTTTTTCTGAGAAACAAATATCAATTCAATTATTAAACTAGAAGCATAAAGCATGCTCCTTCTAAAAAAAAAATAATAAAGCGTGCTTCGTTAATAAGTCATATTTAACATCAAATCAAGTACCACCAACTTAAGAATATCCCATTAGGTGGGCAAGGACGTAGTCCACTGGTCACTTCCGGTTGAGCCTTAGTTCAAGCTTAACGTAGATGGGGCAACTCTGTTGGAATAGGAGTTGTTCTACGTGATTACACAGAGAGGGTGGAGGCTGCTTTGAGTAAGAAATTGTATGCCCATTTAGGCCCTCTAGAGATTGAAGCAAAGGTGTTAGAGGAAGGGGTAAGTTTTGCTTGGGACGTTAGCATTAGAGATTTGGTGGTAGAGAGTAACTCACAAATTGTTATTGATGCTTTAAGGGTAGTGGTTATTGAAAATGTCATTGAGGGACACAGAGCAAGCTGTTAGAGTTCAAATGCATAATTATTTCCCATATTAAACGACGAGCAATAACCCAGTACATATCTTGACTTAATACGTCAAAAATATTGACAATTATGTAACATGAATAGAGGAAAATTCCAATATGGTTGAATTTATTTTGGCTCAGGATATATTAAATTTATTTTCGTTTTAATAAAATTACATTTTTCATATTTTAAAAAAAAAAAAAAGAGTAAAATATAGAATTTGATATGTTATAGATATTATTATTAAAAATATTGCCTAATGTCGAATCGATATTGAAGTAGAATCACAATTCACACAAAATGATAATGCGCATTGCAGAAAGAAAATGCTGAAATCAACGTAGTTTTAGGAACTGAAAATCAGGCATAGAAGATGATAAAACAGATGATATGAAGGATCAGATGCTAAAGTAAACACTATTTAAATCAATGTGAGAGAGAATGTGATGGATTGGTGACCCATGATGGTGCAATGATGAACAAAGTGGTGGCGGTGGAATATTTATATATTGTGTTAAGAGTTGATATAGTTTGATATTGTTAAATATTAGCATTAATACACCATGTTAAATATGATAGTATGGATGCGGAAGAGAAAATATAAAATATAAAACACAATAACACACGAGGGTTATATAGTTTAGCCTAACGGCCTACATTTACGGAGGAAACCCTAAAGGGCTACATTAATAATATATTATAGTGTAGTACAAATTTTGTGTTACAATGAATCATAACCTGTATATATGTAGTAGACTAAACCCTAGACTAATAGACTTCTAGTACAAGTAGGAGACTTGGTTTGCACACAAAATAGAATTAGGCTTGGGCCTATGCTAATGGGCTAATATATCTCTAATACCCCCTCTTAAACTCAAGATGGAAGTTTGATGAAATATTGAGATTTGATAAGGTTGAGAAGATCCCTTGAATGAAGTTTGGCTCTGTTGCGATAGTTTGAGGAAGGCAATGGTCTTGCAGTGTTGATGTGACTTCTAATGGTGGCTTGACTATACTGGAGAGTTTTGACGGCAGTAGTAGGAAGCCAAAGAAGATGAACGCAACGAAAAAAAAAAACCAATGAAGACAAAGATTGCTCTTAAATGTACCGCAAGAACAGAAAACCATGGCCACAAGAAGGTGGCTCAGATACCATGTTAAATATTACCATTGATACACCATGTTGTATATGATAGTATGGATATGGAAGTGAAAGCATAAAATATAAAATACAATAATATACGAGGGTTACGTGGTTCAGCCTAACGGCCTAAATCCACAGAGGAAACCCTAAAAGGCTACATCAATAATATATTATAGTGTAGTACAAATCATGTATTACAATGAATTATAACATGTGTATATATAGAGTAGACTAAACCCCAGACTAATAGACTTCTAGTACAAGTAGGAGACTTGACTTGCACACAAAATAAAATTAGGCTTGGGCTTATGCTAATAGGCTAATATATCTCTAACATGTATATAATACTACGACGAAGATGGCGATGAAGGATAAGAAGACTGAGAATAGCAAAGAAACCACCATCGCCGCCTTAAGGAGGCTGTGGAGTTACGGGTCTCATTAGATTTGAATCCATGCGGTCAAGCAGGTTTCGTTTTCTTTTCTCTTTGGCGTACAGAATGCGATAGAATTTTTTTATTTTTTATTTGGTATTGATAAGGTTTTTTTTTTTATTTTTTATTTTTTATAATTTCATTTTTGGGTCTAAACATTTTTTTTTTTTGAGGTTAATAATTTAGCCTAAAACACAGGAGGAATTCTGTTTGAATAATGTTAGGACTACAATTTTACCATAACTTTGTCACAACTTATTTATGTGGTAAGTTGTGAGTAGTGAAATTACGGACTCCAATGGACCCATCAATTTTACTTCATCACTTACAACTTACCACATGAACAAATTGTAGCAAAAGTTAAAATGTATAAAGAACCTCTATGTACAATGTTGCGTCACATGCTTACACGTCATATGCTAACATATAATTCTAGCCTTGAAAAAAAATTGGAATATTTTAAAAAAAAAAAAATTGGGCTTAGCTGGCATTAGTCCCAGAGGTGTTAACTATATTATACCAATAATAATAATAATAATAATAATAATAAAGAAAGATGTTGTAACAAGAAGTCTTCCTCTATGAATTGAAAAGTACAAACCTTCAATATTTTTAGCTAGGATTAGATTGACCTAATCTGTTTGTTTAGATGAAACCTCTTGTGAAGATAATTTTTTGTGTTTTCTTGTGTTTGGTAGTATTAAAAAAAAGAATTCAAAGAAAAATTTTTTTAGTCAACAAAAAATTCTATTAAAATATTAATACTTATATTTTAGAGATTATTTTTCACATCAAACTAAATAAAGAAAATTAAGAGGCAATATGAAAAATATTGAAAATAACAAATAAACTTTTCTTTTCTTTTCTTTGCAGTGAATAATAGATAAACTTTTAAGTATCAAGATTGTATAAAATATAAATATGTTACAGTGTTTATGAATCACAAATTTTAAGGGTAAAATGGCATTATTGAAAATAAAAATTAAATTCCTAACTTTTTGTCAAATCTGCAAATGACTTTGATATTTCAACCATACTTCTCTTTTTTTGGGTAAATGACATTACAAGTTACAACCATACTAAGTAACTTTCTTGCTAGCTGTTTGACAATGGGAAATTTCGTGCGATGAATGATAAGGCAAGTGCTATCCCAATTTCACTGTTAAACGAACCTTTTTTTTTTTTTTTTTTTTTTTAAATGTGGATAATAATACTGCTAATATAAAACTCATTTGCCATGAAATGTATTAATTTTTTTAATATATATATATATATTTTTTTTTTTTTTTAATTTCATCTTTTGGGTCTAAACATTTTTTTTGAGGTTAATAATTTAGCCTATAACATGAGGAAGGAATTTTGTTTGAGTAATACTAGGATTACAACTTTTACCATGACTTTGTTACAACTTATTTATGTGGCAAGTTGTGAGTAATGGAATTGTGAACCCACATGAACCCACTACTTTTACTCCATCACTCACAACTTACCACATGAACAAGTTGTAGCAAAAGTTGTGGTCCTAGCATTTTTCATTTTGTTGAGGGAAAATGTATAAAGAACCTCTATGTACAATGTTACATCACATACTTACACGTCATATGCTAACATATGATTCTAGCCTTGAAAAAAAGAAAAAGATAAAATATTAATACTTCTAAGTTTTGAGCTAATATCAATTATGTTCAAAACTTTTCAAAATTGACCAACTTGGTCATTAATCTCTATGAGAGAGGAGAAAAATTAGTACCGGTTTAGGGTCCAAGTTGGATTTAAGGACCAAGTTAGTCTATTTTAAAAAAAATTGGACTTAGCTGGCATTGGTCCCAGGGGTGTCAACTGTATTTTACCAAAAATAATAATAATAATAAAATAAGAAAGCTTAAAGATGCTGTAACAAGAAGTCTTCCTCTATGGAAAGTACAAAACTTCAATATTTTTAGCCAGGATTAAATTGACCTAATCTGTTTTTTAGATGGAAACCTCTTGTGAAGATAATTTTCTATGTTTTCTTGTATTTGGTGGTATTAAAAAAATAATTCAAAGAAAAACTTTTTTTAGTCAACAAAAAATTCTATTAAAATATTACTTATATTTTAGAGATTATTTTTCACATCAAACTAAACAAAAAAAGTTAAGAGATAATATGAAAACTATTGAAAAATAACTTTATCTCATTTTGAGGCTACTACCAAATATAAGAAAATGAGATAGTATTCCAAAAATATAATTTTAGGAAAAATGACTTATTCTAGAAAACATTATTTGAAGCGTAATTATTGGTTCATAATTATGGGATAACCTTCTATTTATCCTTTGATTATCTTAATTTACATCAGAATTTTATTTGAAAATTCTAGTATTTGTTAAAATATATGGTACACATTTAATAAATTAAGAATTTAATAAAATAAAGGAAATCAATCCAAACACACACGCGTATTATTGGAGCAATAACCAATTCTATTTTGTACACTTTTATTGAAACACATATTTTGTTACACTTTGTAAAAAGTTTACCTCAAAAAAAAAAAAAAAAAGTAAAAGGGTCTTTTTAATTATATATCTGTTGGAGCAATAATAAAATGTTTTGAAAAGGATAATTAATTCATGAGATGGAGTGTGGGTGAAAGAAAAGTGGGAAAGATGATCCTTCATTTGTTTTTGAATTGACTGACTTCATTTAATGATAAAAAAAAAAAAAATGATAATTAGCAAATCTAAAAATAAATATAGTGTTGTTTTGATAATAGAATAAATTTTAAATTACATAACTATCAAACAAAGACATCTAAGGTTTAAATGCCCCATCTTCCAACTATCAAATTAATATATTTTTAAAAAATTTGTATAATAAAATATATCATCTCAAGGGAAAGGAGAGAATAGATAATGAAATTGATCATTTCAGGTTGTTGGGACCTTGGGAGGAGGGGAGAAAAAAATTCAAGAAGACAATGATAATATGTGCAAATGAAGCATGAAACTAAATTAGTTCAAGTTAACAGGTGGTCTAAGAAATCAGGTTAAATAATATTACATGTTCAATTATGAGTTTTTTTTTTTTTTTTTTTTTTTTTGAGAAGGAGTTCAATTATGAGTTAAAATGGACATATTTTAAAAGAGAAAAATATATATAATGTTTCAATAATTTATTGATTGTTATGCTGTTATGCAAAATTCAAAGCGGTTTTATATAATTTTCTTGATATTCGTACAGTAAACCCTTAAGTGGAAGTAAGCTATATTTTACTTAAAATTAACAAAAAGGCATTAAAAAAAGTACAGAAAGATATAATGCTGTAAAATTTGAAGTTTCAATAAAATATATTCCAAAGTCTTTGATTATATAGCTGAAAATGGCTGCAATGGCTCTAAGTCTTTAACAATGATTGCTGGAATTGAAATGAACAATGGAATCAATAGAAAACTGCTGGAAAGTAATTTACATAGGAATTTATTTCCCAATTGCCAGCTTGCAACATTAATCTCTCTGTTATTTTCTCGAATGCTTTCTTCTTCTTTTTTCGTTCAATAGAAATGGCGACTTGAGTTTTTTCGAATGCTTTCATCATTCTCGCAATCAAGAAAAATTGTATTTGGCTCTTTGCAATAAAAATTAATACATTTCATGGCAAATAAGTTTAATATTAGCAGTATTATTATCCACACACACACACACACAAAAAGGTACGTTTAACAGTGAAATTGGGATAGCACTTGCCTTATCATTCATCACACGAAATTTCCCATTATCAAACACCCAGCAAGAAAGGTACTTAGTATGGTTGTAACTTGTAATGTCATTTACCCAAAAAAGAGAAGTATGGTTGAAATATCAGAATCATTTGCAGATTTGACTAAAGTTAGGAATTCAATTTTAATTTTCAGTAATGCCATTTTACCCTTAAAATTTGTGATTCATAAACACAGTGTAACATATTTATATTTTATACAATCTTTATTCTTAAAATTTTATCTTTATTCACTACAAAGAAAAGAAAAGAATTGTCTCAAAAAAAAAAAAGTTTATTTATTATTACAAAAAATATTAAATAAGGTAATTCCCTATATTAATGATTAAGATAGAGAGGACAAGAAGACTACCTCTGGTATGCTTCCCCTTTTCAATTTTGAATTTGCTGTGATTGAAGGGAATCAACAAAGAAAAATTTAAACTAGATTGAGTTTATGGAAAAAAAAAGATGAAAAATCAAGATGAATGAAGAAAAGAAATGTAAGAATATAGATGGAGAGGCAGAGAGATATAGAGATGAGAGATTTTTCTTTTATTTTTAAAATTTATAATCTCTATTTAACATATTTCAGACAATTACGTGTTTTATTAATAAATTTTTCTGGTATTAATTTGATTTTAGCATATTTCAAGAATGAATAATAAATTTTCTCCTAAATTTAAATTTGTTAGTTGAAGTTTGACTATTTTGTTTTTTTCCTTTTTAATCTTCTGCATTTTAAATACAATTGGGCATTTTTAATATATTTTATTGACAATAAAAGTGCTTAAAATTTTTTAAATTAAAATATATAGATAAATTATATATATATATAAATATTTTATTTTTTACAAGTGGAGGCCTTCTTTTATTTGGGCCTTAGGCAATTGCATCACCTATTGAGCCGGCCTGTCATATTGATTCAACATTCGCAGATACTATTAATAATAATATCTATAATAAATAAATAAAAATTAGTGCAGGACTTTGTGCTTTTTAGTCTGCTTTAATTGTTTGGTCTCATTGGTCTATGTTTTACTTTTTTTTTGTTTATAGAAAACTTAAATTATTTAAAAAAATAAATAAATTCAATACATCTAAGCAAAAGGATCATACATACTAAATTTTCCTCTATTTATGTACATAATTGTCAATTTTTTGGCATATAAGCCAAATATGTACTGGGTGATTGCTTTGTCATTTAACATGGAAATAAGTATGCGTTTGAACTCTAATCTGCTCCGTGTCCCTCAATGACATTTTCAATAAACACTTCATGGTGCTGTGCCACCACCCTTAAAGTGTCAATAACAATCTACTAGTCACTCTCTACCACCAAACCTCTAATGCTGACTCCCAAGCAAAACTTACCTTCCTCTAACGCTTTGCTTCAATCTCTAGAAGGCCTAAATCGGCATACAGTTTCTTACTCAAAGCAACCTCCACCCTCCCTGTGTAATCACATATAACAGCTGCTATTCCAACAGACTCCTGAGTGGCGAAAGTTTCCCCATCTATGTTAAGCTTGAACCAAGGCTCAACCGGAAGTGACACATGCACTACGTCCTTGCCAGGATATTCTTAGTTGGTGGTACTTGATTTGATGTTAAATATGACTTAATAACAAAGCATGCTTTATGTTTTTTTTAATAGAAGGAGCATTATTTATGCTTGTTGTTTAATAATAAATTGATAACTTCATCATTTATTCTTTAAAATCTCTATCTAGTTGTATCCATGTCAGACCAATAATTAGTTTATGCATAGGATAAGGGATTTACAAGACTGTAGAGTGTAGATACGTTATCGATTCATANTGAAAATGGCTGCAGTGGCTCTAAGCCTTTAACAATGATTGCTGGAATTGAAATGAACAAGGAATCAAAGAAAACTGCTGGAAAGTAATTTACATAGGAATTTATTTCCCAATTGCCAGCTTGCAACATTAATCTCTCCGTTATTTTCTCAATGCTTTCTTCTTCTTTTTTTCGCTAATAGAAATGATAGGGAGGCGACTTGAGTTTTTTCGAATGCTTTCATCATTCTCGAATCAAGAAAAATGTATTTGGCTCTTTGAATAAAAATTAATACATTTCATGGCAAATAAGTTTAATATTAGCAGTATTATTATCCACCACACACACACACACAACACAAAAGGTATCGTTTAACAGTGAAATTGGGATAGCACTTGCCTTATCATTCATCACACGAAATTTCCCGTTATCAAACACCAGCAAGGAAAGGTACTTGTATGGTTGTAACTTGTAATGTCATTTACCAAAAAAAGAGAAGTATGGTTGAAATATCAAATCATTTGCAGATTTGACAAAAGTTAGGAATTTAATTTTTATTTTCAGTAATGCCATTTTACCCTTAAAATTTGTGATTCATAAACACAGTGTAACATATTTATTTTTATACAATCTTTATTCTTAAAGTTTATCTTTATTCACTGCAAAGAAAAAGAAAAAAAGTTATTTATTATTACAAAAAATATTTAATAAGGTAATTCCCTATATTAATGTTAAGATTAAATAAATTTTTTACATACACAAAAAAAAAAAAAAAATTAGTGAGAAACAATACAATTGTATTAAGAAGATAAATTATGGTTTTAAAATTATATATAAGTAAATAAGATAATTAAAAAAAATATATTTCAAACTCACAGGGTCCATAATTTTATTTATTTTTTGACATGGTTAAAAATCACTGCAATCCATAATTTTTTTTTATTTTTGAAATGGTTAAAAATCACTACTCTACAATGCAGCCCCCCTTAGACTAACATGCCGTGGCAGTGTAAGCTCAAAGGAGAGCTACAACATATGATATTATAACTAATTTGACGATTATAAGAGCATAGGAATCTCTTAGTTAATATCCAACTGATATAAATATATATATATACACACACACACACAATTGTAATAGAAAAAGGAGGGTTTTTTATATTATTTATTTGAGAGTGTAACAACACATTCATTATTTTTTTTTTTTTAAGAATTAAAGTGCAATGACCGATGACCAGACACAATTACTTCCATTTTTGGTAGCTCCAACTATACAACTTCATCCATTAATTTTTGGTAGGTCCAAGAGGGGCAATTTCTCAGCAATCCATATAACATTGAATTTGGATAATGTTGGAATGGAGACTATATTGGGTCTATTCCTGTATTTCATCCTCATACTTGTCAAGAAAAGGGGGAACAACTATTACTAAATAATGGGGGCTTGACTCATTCGCCTTGCTGAGTTTGTTGTGTAAGCTTGATCTGATCATTCCATGTAAAAAGTCACAGTTTCCTTTGGTTTAACTAGTAATTGACAATTAATTAAATTGAACTACATAATTCTAATGTACATACTACCATAATAAGTTTAGAAGTTCATCTATTTTTTTTTTTTAAATTAATAATTTGATGTTTATAACTTTTATTTTCTTTGGGGAGGTTTGGCATGATGTAAGAGGAATGAATTTTTCTATTGCTCTCTCTCTCTAGAGAGAGAGAGAGAGAGAGAGAGAGAGAGAGAGAGAGAGAATGTACAACCAAAGCAACTTCCATCTGGGCTCATGATGGAAAATCAACTAATTCGAGACTTTTGAGTCATCATGGATTATCTTATATACACACATCACATGCAACTATCTGGACGATGGGTTTATTGGTCAGGTGTAACGTGTACTTGGAGGTTATAGAATTTAGATTCAATATATTACATTATCAATTCATAGAGTATTAACTATTAAGAATGTCTCGTGGATTGAAAGAGACTGAGACTATATTTATTTTTTTGAAACAAAATATAATGGATGAAACACCAATCTCTCGTATATTAATATATGTGTGTGTGTGTGTAACAAATGTGTCTTCATTCTTATACTTGTGTGGTTATCTCTCACAAGGTCTGGATAGGTTTTTACAAGTAAGAATGCATATATTTAATGGATAAGATGATTATTTTTTTTGCTAATGTTGATATCCAATCCTCTTTTAGTACCTAATTATTTTTTGTGTTAACACAATGATACAACGGAAGAAAATGAATAAGTTATTACAACTGTCTTCCATGAAGGTAGAGAAAATATTATGGCCTTATATTCTATTTTCGAAAATAATAGTAGTACTAAAAAAATACTTTTTTATATTTATGTTTAATTCTTGTTTTATTTATCATCTAATCCTTTGATAATCTTGATTTACATGATAAATTAATTTGAAAAGTAGCCGTATTTTATTGAAATATATGATGATACACAATTTTTTATATCCACCCTATACATCTAATCTTAAATATTAATATAAAGAATTGCTTTATTTGTTGTTAAAAAAAAAAGTATTGCTTTATTTAATATTTTTATAATAATAGATGAACTATTAAGATTCTATATATTTCTTAAAAAAAAGATTACATAGATTATGTAGGGTTCAATTTCTTTACGTAAACCCAAAGACAATTAATTTGTAGAGTATGGGTCAAAGAACTAGAGTTGGCAAGGGATTAATAACAAAGGATCATCACTCTTTCAACTATTCATTGATCAGTTTCCAAAAGCCCTAAGACTATGGTTAAAACCCTGAGTCGAGAAGGCACCACTGGCTCTCCTGGCTCCAGTCGGCAGTGTAGCCCGTCGTGCCATGCGCCCGAGACGATCAGATAATCGTCTTTCATCCCCTTTGGATTTAGGAAGGCAGAGAGAACCTCACGACATCGGAGCGGATTTAAGGTAAACCCCCCCCTTTTTGGCCACGACACTCATACAGGTATACTAAGTCGTGCCAAGTTAGCCTAGGCCTATTGTCATTATGGCATCAAAGGCCCTAAAATCTTAAGGGTGTTGGGCGCGCACTGATCGGGAGAGAGCCTATATTTGAAGATAATTTAGGGTCACGGGACCCATGGGAAGGGTCATTCCCTTCAATGAAGTGATCATAGAATTATGACCTCTCCTTCTTGTCGGGCTAACAGTAGTCCCTCCGGGCACCTCAGATTTACCCCCTGTGGGATATGGTGGGTTCTCTTGAACTCCTCAATCAATGCCGGACTATCGATGAGATATTGGAATTTACCCATTTCTAAAAGACTGAACGAAACAGAGGAAGATGGTATGGAGAAAGGAAATGGTAGCCGAGAAGGAAAGAAAGGTTCAGGAGGCACCGAGACTTACACTAGCACGAATAAAGCGAATTCCTTAACTCGAAATGTACTTTGGGGTGGGATCTTGAAGGTAAAAGCGCAGAAATCCGAGTGGGCGTGAAGTGCTTTGAAGAAGGAATCTCCGAGCTCTGAGAATGCTCTGAGTATTATGAAAGTGTGTAAAGAAGAAAAGTAATGCCTCCAGAGGTTATATATGGACAAATGAGCGGTATCATTCATCTCGCTCGAATTACGAGGGCAAACCCTACCCGTTGATCAATAATCCACCGTTGGATGCAAGGGACACAGCCGCCTGAAGTAGTTGATGCCTAACTTTGGGAAGGAGAGATTTACAGCGTAATATATGAGCGCGCGTCTCCACAATCTCACGCGTGTAAATAGGGGCATTTATGACTTTTTACTTTTGTTAGTTTCTTTTGTTTTAGTTATTTTCATTTTTATCCACTCATTCCGCGTACCAAATCAAAATCTTATTCTTTCTTCCCTTTGCGTGGGAAAAAATAAAATTTTGAGGGGCTATTGTGGGGATAAGGGTTCAGGCCCAAGTTAATGGGCCGAATACCCAGGAGAGGACTGTTTCACATCCGAAGAGAAAGATGCGGAGAATGCAGGCCCAGAGTGAAGTGAATCCTTCTGGTAGAGAATCATCTCTGTCCGAGGAGGATATCTCCAGTCCGAGGAGGACATCACCTGTCTGAGGAAGATGCTTTACTTTGATATGATATCGGAGACTAACTGAATAGGGGAAAAGCCTGATTGATTGTCCGAGGACTCCACCTGATCAAGATAAGCTCAAAGCATATTCGGAACGATAAGGATGAGAAATATCTGAGGGAAAGGCTGCTGCCACCATATTCAATGCATTGCAACAGCTTTTCTGGCCGCATTATGTGGAGAAGACCTCTGAACAGTGCCTCAACCTACCGCCACTCATAGAGATGAAAAGAAGCTGCCTGACGTGACAGGTACTTGAGCAAGTTCATGGATGAGAGCACGTGGACGGTGAAGATGAGGGTAGAGTGGCTATATAATAGAGGGAGAGGGTTTGAAACAAACCATGGAATGTATGGAAACTGATCAATGAATAGTTGAAANTATTCTTAACACACATGTCAAATTTTATGTTAATTAGATGTTATTTACTATTCGATCCATAAACTTATTTTTTAAGCATAAATTTAGACTACAAAAATTTGAAATTTAAACATTTGATTGATAACATAGTTATTAATCTTTGATCTTTTAGAAATTTTGCAACTATGATTAATATAAGAAGAAAATGTTATCTAATTATGAATTTGTCAAAATTCATATCCAATAAAAATATTTTAGTAAAATTATAGTTATTGGCTATAATCAAGTTTATATCCAAACTTTGTCTATACATTTTTTTAAAGAATAATCCAAAAAACAAAGCATGTGATCGCACTTCCATAACCCTAGTGTAAGCTCAAAGGACAGCTGCAACATTTAATATTAGAATACAAACTTAGTTATAGACTACAACCCCCACTAAAAATATAAATATGACTATATGTTTTACAAATCTAACATTTGGATTGTATATATATTCTTAACACACATGTCAAATTTCATGTCAATTAGATATTATTTATTATTCGATCAATAAACTTATTAACTAAGCATAAATTTAAACTACAAAAATTTGAAGTTTAAATATTTGATTGATAATATAGTTATTGATCTTTAATCTTCTAAAAATCTTGCAACTATGATTAATATAAGATTAAATGTTATCTAATTATGAATTGATTAAAATTTATATCCAATAAAAATATTTTTAGTAGAATTATGGTCATTGGCGCCTACAATAAAATTTGTATAAGTGCATGCGATTCTCTTAGTCAAAATCCAATAGTCATATTATACATTATCGTCGCACGTAGGACTCAGCAAGTACGTAAAAAGTAAGGACCCATTTTTCTTTTCTTTTATTAACAGTGCAATGACCCCATATGGCTTATACCAATTCTTCTATATTTAGTAGGTCCGAGGTACAATTTCTTTTGGGATTCAGCCTATACATTACATTGAAATTTGGATAGTTCCATCCATCCTCATACTTGTAAAGAAAAAGGAGGAACTATTCAGTTAAATTATTAATAATGGGGCCGTGACCTATTCATGATTCAGCTACCTTGGTTTGTCGTGTAAGCTTTATCCAATCATTAAATTTCATGTGTTCTGTGTCATATGTGTTTCGTGATTTTGAATCAAATAGGCCCGTATACAAGTCATTGTTTTCTTTTCTATTTTTTGGTTTAACCAGTGATTTACAGTCATGGATTATATATAAAAATGCGGTTTTAATACAGAAACGTACCACAAACTTAAATAATAATAAAAACCATAAAATATTTTTAAAAACAAAGAGAAATAAATAAGCCATGTAAGATTATAAAATTTTAGATTCATATATTTCCCCGCGGGAAGAAAAGAAGAAGAAAAAAGCAAAAACAAATCATTTGAGATAAAAAGTGGAAAATGATGAAGAAAGGAAGAGTAGTTAATAAGTTGAAGAGAAAGTAGACAACATGGGACAAACAAATAGCTGTTAAAGTTATTTAGGAAGTTGTTAAGATAAATAAAAGTGCAATGATCAATGACCCGAAACAACTTCCATTTTTGGTAGGTCCAAGGGACAATTTCTTTGGGTTCAGCACATTGAATTTGGATAATGGTGGAATAGAGACTATATGGGACTCTTCCTGTATTCCATCCTCGCACTTGTAATGAAAAGGGGGAACTATTAAATAAAATCTTTCAAAAAATATCTAAAATCAAAATAATTTTTTTAATACGAAATTGTATATATATATTTTCTTCCTAACATGAATGTTGGAGTTTTCTTGGCATGTCTGTGTTTGACATGTGTGCAACATAAAAAGGTATCTTATTAATCGAATATATATATTTCTACACTCTCATAAGTCACAAGTAGATCTCACCATATAGGGTGAGATGGAAGATTTATCTTATGCATAAAAGAATTATTAGTCTGACATGGACATGATCAGGTATTTTGGACTATATGTATTTTTTAGCTTAGAAGAATACTATTTTTTTTTTTTTTTTTTAGAAACGCTTAGAAGAAAACATGATGACAAAGCATCCATTCAATTATTAAACAACAAGCATGCTTTTACATACTATTATTTAACAGGTTTTTCTTGTCTGCATTCTTAATTTTTGATATCCAAAATATTCTCAAATTGACATATTTAGAAAATTTCAATAATAGGGTTAAACATGTAAAATTTCTAATTCTAAAACTTCTAAATTTTAGATAAATTTAAAAATGCAATTTACCAACAAATGTTTTTTCTTTTTTAAAAAATAAAAAGTTACGTACAATTTTTTTTCTCATTGTTCTCTAGAGTCTTGAATTGTTGAACATATCTACTCCCACACTCCCGCCAATTTTATACTCCCAATAACAAGCAGTTACTTCATTTTACATGTTTCTCTATCTTTATAATCTTTTCTCTTTCTTTTTCAAAATCTAAAAAATAAATTCAATCCTGCCCATCTATTCCCACATTTCCACTAATTTCAAATGAAAACAATCACTCAAAACTCAAATAAGAAAGTATGAACATACCATTTATTTTTTAATAAATTTTATTATATTTCTTTCTCTTTCCATTTGTCTTTCTCTATGTTTCTTTTTCTCTAATTGCTCCATTGCATTTGTAAAAGTGGAGATTGTATCTTTAAATCTCTCATATTACAAATTTCTCTCATCTTAATTTGTTCATTTTTTTAAGTTAGCCTTATGACACTCCTAGTGATGGATTGGTGAGAGTGCAATAAAGAACAAAGTGGTGGCGATGGAATATTTATATTGTGTTAGAGTTGATACTTGATAGCAAAAGGTGTGAGATAAGACATTACGTGCACAAATTATTAAGATGATATATAAGGGTGGACACAAATTAAGATATTCGATTAGAGTCTATATCCCAGTAAATATTTTAACTTTTTATATATATTAGATTATATGATGTCACGTTATTAAAATTTTAAATAACATAATATTGAACTTACTTTTAAATTTGTGATATTTAATATAAAATATGAAATAGATTTCTTTTATTTTATTTTTTTCAAACTCACCCACCATAATCAAAGAAAATTGATTATATTTGAAAGATTGAAAAGGACTCCTAGATTTGTGGAGTGTGGACTGTCTCCATATAGTTTGTAAAAATGTTGAAAAATAATTTGTGATTGTAGTATTATTTGTATGTTTAAATTCATAAGGTAAAATGTAAGAAGGTAACAACTGACTAGCTTGGTTTTTTTTTTTTTTTTTTTTGGATTTGAGATAGAATTCTACTTTAGTATAATCTATAAGAAGGTAACAACTGACTAGCTTGGTTTTTTTTTTTTTTTTTTTTGGATTTGAGATAGAATTCTACTTTAGTATAATCTATGTGCATGTGTGTGAAGCTCCCTTCGGGAGACTTGATCCCGAGTCTTACCCCTCACACTCTACAATAACTTAGAGTATGTTTGGTAGACTATAATAGACACTGTAATGTAATAGTTATTCCTATGGTTTAATTATTCAATAGTTTGGTTATGTTTTTATTATAGAGAATAGTCATTCTTTATAAATAGCTATTCTTTAAAATGAGAAATAACTATTCATCTCTAAAAGTGATGTAATAGCTATTCCTTAATAGGTGTATTAATTTCTATAATTAATATATTTCTAAATAAACAAACTTTCTATATGCACATAACAATTATGAAAATGAAAAATCATAAAAAAAAATAAAAAAAATAACTAATCTCTCATTCAAATTAAAAAAAAAATGGAAATATAAATATATGAATAAGATATTTCCTAAAATATATTTTAAGTTTGATTTAAAATACTTTCATTCCATTATTTTTAGGATTCTATTATTGTGTTGTCACCAAATAAATGAATAGTAATAAACATTACATTACAACATTTTGTATTTCTTGTAATATCTATTTCTCTTTCTATGTAATTATTGTTACAGTCTACCATACTTGTAAAATAATCATCATACTAAGGGTACGCAATGGTATTAACTAGGTTTTGTTTTTTAATAATGGAACCCAACTAACAAGTTTTAAATTTGAAAAAATATCCATAAAATTGAATAGATCCGATGGTCAAATATTTACTTAACCTTGTCATCTTCAGAAGCAAACTTAACTCCCCTAGAGGTTAATTAAGTCCAATACCAAGCAATCTCACCCACAATGAAAACAAACAAATCTCCTCAGAAGTAATAGTCCTTTGAGCACTAACAACCTCTCCTCCCCTCAACATTAATTGTACCGCGCTCACCTTCAATCAGGGATGGAGCCACCATTGGACAGGGGGGAATGGCCCCTCTATTTTTTTTTTTTTTTAAATATTATTATATGTGTATACTAATTTTAGAAATTTTTTTCTATAAAATTACATTTTGTTTCTCTTAAACAATATTATTAATTCTTTTAAGAGTAATGTTATATTCACAAACTTTTTTACAATATATTTTTACAAACTGTTTTGGAAGAAAATTCTTATTGGATCGCATATGGATCCACTACTCACATCATTTTTTTTTATTTACCAATAATCACTTATTACATCAATAATTTATATAAAAAATAATAAAAAAATAAAAAAAAGCTTGTAGTTCTAGCATTTTCCTCATTTTAGTGATCATTAAAAAAGATTAAATTTAAAATCTAAAACAAAATTATATACAAGCCCAAAAAAAAAATAGCTCAACAACAAAAATTACCAATAGTAAAACTAAAAACAACTAAGCTCAATTAACCAATTTTATCCAAAATAAACAATCCTGCCCTTTAAAAAATTCTATACAAAAATAATTTTGTTCTTACCCAAACAAAAATAAAATAAAATAAAATAAATCTCAGCAACTAAGTAGTAGCAGAGTCAAAAGTTGAAATCGCCGCATATAGTCAACAGTAAAACTGCTCCCCTTAACTCAAAGTTCTGCCTCTGTCCCTACCTTCAATCACATCAAATATGATTGAACCTATCTCTCATTTGCAACATAAGACACACCGTCTTGAGGCACATCCCATCAATCAACCAAAGGATGTAGCTCTAGCCTCTAAGCATATTTAAAATCCCAATTTTAACGAGTGATTTACATTTAAAAAAATATTGTCACACTTTTTGCATGAAGTGCAAAACTTGGGTCCAGAATCCAATTACACTAAGCCATTACGATGGTGACACGTATCCAATTTTGATCATGTATCATCATCTCAACGGGTCTAATGCATTAGACCCAAGACAAATCCCTATAAAAAAAAAAAAAAAAAAATCCTATTAGTCCCATTAGCCAGGGTATGGAACTCATCCCCCAAGAATAGAACGTTATCTTAGATTTTTTTTTTTTAACCCAAAAATCTGTTGTCATTGACAATCACCAAAGTACCCTTGGCCAGCCTAGCCCTGAGTCCAGCCAAAGTTATACAGCTAAGGGGGCTTTCTTTATTTTGTAGTAACAGAACAAATAGGCAAAGGGGAACTTGTTCAATAAAGTGAGGCCATCTCTTTTTGTGGTTCCATTTGCTATCTATATTTACATCCCCATATCATATTCACCACCCTTTCTTCTTTTTTTTTGAGAAGTAAAAAGTTATAATAAAAATTCTCCAGGAATAAACTAATGAAATTATTAAATATATCAAATGTGAATTTATTAGATCAGATGATGACATTAGGAAATCCCCATATACACATTCATACTACTTTTTAATTTCATTTCATATTTTTATATTGAGTCATGAGTGACTAGCATTGATTGGTGTAGAGTGCAACTCAATCAAATGCCAAAGTAGCAACGACTTTATATAGATATTCCAGCAAAAACTATTTCCCATAATTCTACTAGATGTGAGGTTACAGCATTCACACCTAGCATGCCATATGCCATATGTTAGTCTATTTTACCATTTAAGCACAAAAAAACCCCTCCATCCAGACTTGTAAATGCCAACTATTGTAATAGTGCTACAATTCAATTCTAAAGGTAGAACCTCACTGTAGCACTATTGTAAAACCAAATATATTATTTAAATAATTTTTTCTCTCCTTTCAGTCCTTTCTCTCTCTTACAGTCACATAGCTCATCTCCCCTCTCTCTGTTGAGCCTTTCTCTCCCCGTGCCTCTCACTACCGATGACCTTTTCTAGGCGAGATCATTGTAGTCAAGGGGCTTAGGATTGCTAATCAAATTTTGGTGGGTTTGCTTGGTGGGTCTAGGGCTGAGGATTGTGGTGGATCAGTGTGGTGGGCCATGGGTTATGGGTTTTGGATTTGGGTTGATCTGGGCATGACAGAGCTAGGTGTTGATCTGGGTGTGGATCGACGTGGATTGGGGAGTTTGGATTTAGGTGTTGATTTTGGATTTGGGATCGGCGTGACGAAGCTGGGTGTTGATTTTGGATTTGGGATCGACATGGATTGGCAGAGATCGGAGATCGTGGTGGCAGTGTGGGTCTGGGTCAATGATCAGATCACGAAAGAGGAAGATCTCGGTGGTGGTGGGAAAAGCTTGTTCTTGCAATTGGGGTTTTGGGTTAAAGTGACTGATCTCGGTGAAGACAGTGACGAATCCTGAGGATGAAGAAGAAGAAGAAGGGTTTTGTTGGTTTATAGGTTTTGGTGTCATGGTGGTTGTTGTGTGGTGGTGACTGGGTTGCTGTGTAGAGGTGGTGTGGTTGAGAGGGTGGTTGCTGTGTAGATGGGTGTATTGAGTTTTCTCTATGGTACTTGACCATTGGTTGAGAGAGAGAGAGAGAGAGAGAGAGAGAGAGAGGGAGATAGAAATTAGAGAGAATGAAATATATTTTATTGTATAATTTATATTATTTTAATGTATTGTATTGTAAAATAAAAGTTGAGATGCTTACAGTATTGTAAAATGGTATAATATAATTGATAAAGTAGTTTTTTTGGATGGTAAAATGGAATGGGATAACATTTCTTGATGCGAATGCTTAGAACGCTGGAGCAAGATCATTTTAGTTATAATCATAAATAAACATTCCATCATTTCATTGCACTGTTTTCCATGCGTAGTCATCCAGCAATGTCAAGAATATAATATTGCAACGTGTTATATCAAAATCGAAACAAAATTCAACAGCTCTCCTTTTGTTTTAAGGTGCAAATTTCCCAAATGGTTAAATTTGTTGCAAACAAATTGTTTTACACAATTTTACGCAACCCAAAAGCAACTAAAAAGTCACAATGTTCATTGTAAAACGAATTGTGTACTCTTACCAAATTCTTTCTCTTCCATAGGTATATTAAAATCAAACAGACAATCAATTGTAAATCCAAACTCTACCCATAACAGATGTGAATAACATTCATATTGACAGCAGTGACCAAAGATACTGTTATTTGAATGTGGAAGTAGAAGATTGTGCATCAACCTGTAACATGTTTCAAGCTTTTATATACAAGAAGAGTTAAAGATGGTTTGGTCATGTTCAGGAAAGCGTGACTAATGCCTTGGTAAAAAAAGAGTGAATTGATCCAAGTTGAGAGAATAAAAAAATAATAATAATAGAGGAAGGCCAAAATTCATTAGTAAAAGTATTAAAAAATAAATACAAAAGACATGTCAATCCCAAAAGTAGCAAAGAGTATGACTTTTGATAGAGTAGAACAGAGGAAAAGAATACAGGTGACCGACCCTAACTAATTTGTTAAGGATTCATAGCCAACTCTAGAATTTTGGGATTAAGGAATTTTGAGATTAAGGCTTTGTTGTTGTTGTATATAACTCATTGCATGAAACACCTATAAGAGCCAAAAACTTGGCAGCCTTCCCAAAAATTTTGTTTAAATGAAACATCTTCTGAAAGCCTCAACCAACATTTACTTTCTATATCACCTAGGTATTACAATATGTTGATAGAGACGACAGATCAAAAAAAGAAATGAAGGATTAAAAAAATTAAATTGTTGATTTCTCCTCTTCAGACACATTCCTAGATAACTGTTGCAGGAAGTTACCAAGCAGCCTCTGATCCAAAAACATATTTGGTATCTGCAAGAAAGAACTATTAAGTAAAGCCTGCACACACAACACCACACACCCACACACACACACATACACACAAGAGAGAGGGAAAGACCTTTTCCCCAAAGAAAATTTTTGTATTATCAGCTATGGCCTCAATGAATTTAAGCTCAAGAAATTGTGGTGTCAGCTTCAACTTGTTTGCTTCAGCTTCTTTCAGTAAACTAGAAATGTAGAGACAGTAATATTATTAGTCATTTCTATAATACCATATTCATATCTTTTAAACTGAAAAGTGTATGAAGCTTTCACCGGTAGAAGTCTGCATCGGCAAAACTCTTTTCCTGAGCCAGGTATATCTGGTTCTCAATTTCTTGCTGCTTCCTGACACTATCCTTTTCCATCAACTTCTGTTCCATAAGGATCTTGCTCACATTTGCAACCTTCTCAGCTTCACTGATAGCCATTTTCTTATTTGTCTCTGCCTCTTTCTCAACCACTCTCTGTTTCTCAATAGCAATTAAGACCTAACAAAGTAACATCAACATAAAACATAGAATGATGCACTCTATTAACTTCAAAGGCTTACAATATAATAAATTATCCAATATGTTTTTCATTGACTGGGTGCAAACACATGCATGTACAAAGCTTGGATATAAGTGAAAAAAGCTCAAAGGACCAAGGGTAACTGGTTTAAGGGTAAACTCAGTGTTCAGCCATAATTTGAAATAATAAACATACATTAAAAGCACATTTAATTCGGAAAGAATCTGCATATCAAGAGTCATATTGTGTGCCAGTGTGTGTGTCTATTTGCTTTGCTTGACTAACAGTGGAAAATAAAAGAAAGTAAAAGGACCTTCTCTCATATTCAAGAAAAAGAAACTGAACCTTTGTGCGTTCCTCTTCCATCTGTTCAAAATTGCGTCTTATGCTTTCTGGGATTTTTGGCTTTGTAACTCGAACACTAATGATTTCAATTCCTGGAGCATAACGTGTGCAGTCACCCTGGAGAGCATCTTTCATTTTTTCATCAATCTGTGAGAGTTAAACGCTTTGTCAATATAACATGAAATAAATAAATAGAATAGGATTTGATTACCCCTACACTAGCACACGGTGCCATGATGTTACACAACTATATGAAGTATAGTTATAAGGAGCTTCTTAATAATGCTGGCAACTTAACACCAACATAGATTCCCGAATAGAAATAATCCTTGAAAGTCAACACAGCACTACTTGCTGGGATTTTCTTGAGAAGGGATCAAATTGTTCAACTTTTTCAATATGCTAAACAATCTGTCAGATTAAACTACTAAAGCAGAAGAAGAAAAGTACACTACTTTAAACAGCACTTTGAAGACTTCTTATACTGTAAAGCTAAATTGGAAGCTCCCAAAATATTTTCATTTATGGCTTTAAAGGTTATGTTTTCTTTAGCATTCATACTTGATCAAAAACATCAATGTAGACTTGCTGAAGAGAGTGAGAGCTGCAAAACTGATTGATCTCGTGATGAATTTTGTCATATATCCATGTATTGTCATACTGCACCCCATAGTTCAGCAGAGTGTCATGCACATAGTCCTTGTGAAGCCGGTTTTACGGGCAAATTAACAAGAATTAGAGTTTTCGGGATCAGACGGATTTCGCGGGGCCCCAAGGGGTGGAGGTAGGGCAAGAAAAATTTCCTCGTCATGTGGGGCGAGGCAAAAATGGGGCAAAACAAAACTATGTGAGACGGGGGCAAAGACCTCATCCTTTGGCCTAGGAATGACAATGGGTTGTGTTCAGAGCGGGTTTTTTTATGCCTGAACTTGACCCATAAGTCCTCTCCCGTTACCTAAACCCAGCTCATTTAATAAATGAGTTTTTTTTAACCCCAAACCCACACTGTCAGGCCCTATGGGCCCCGTCCAACCACTTCTGGGCCTAATCTAAAGCCATGGCCCAATCTGACCCAATCATAAAAAAAAAAAATCGATTTTACATTTAGAAATCACAACCACAAAATAGAAACACAAATCACAAACCCAAACATAAATAGAAACACAAATTAGCTTGTTTTTTTGGCTCTTCTTTGTTAATACAGATCTTTCACTCATTAAAACACACACACGCACACACACACACGCACACACACAAATCATAAACAGAAACACAATCCCGTCCTCTAATTATCTGATCTCTCTCCGATCTAACAATCCCATGCTCCTCCATGACAAACAACAACCACTACGAGATCCATGCTCCTCCATGACAAACAACAACCACCACATGATGAGAGTGAGGGTGAGGTTGGGTTAGTGAGTGAATGTAAGTGAGGGTGACTGGGTGAGGGGAAACAAAGAGAAAACAAGAGTGAGAGTGAGAAAAGTAAGGGGTGGTGATGCAGAGTGAGGCCATGAGGGAGCGTGAGGCCATGAGGGGAGTGTTTGAGGGCCAGAGAGGGTGGCCGGCAGTGAGAGCTTGAGAGAGAGAGAGAGAGAGAGAGAGAGAGAGAGAGAGAGAGGGGCGGTTGAGAGGTGAGGGTTAGGTTTAGAAAGTGAAATTTGAAAAGGAAATAGAGTATTTATACTAGGGTTTTAATTTTTTTTTTTTTTAATATTATATGTGTATACGGGTCGGGTTTGGGCTAGGTATACATAAAACCCGAACCTGTTTTGGGTTTGATTTCTAAAATCCAAACTCGACCCTATTGTTTAACAGGTCGAGTAAAATCTGCCCATTAGTGTCGGGTTAGATTGGGTACCTGTAGGTTGGGTTATATTTGTCATCCCTACTTTGACCCTATCCTGCTCCATTGCCATCTTTAATTGCATATTATCGATTCATAGGGCATTAAGAATGTCTCTTGAATTGGATTGAAAGACACTGAGACTCCACTTTTGTTTTCTTTTACTTTTTTATGGAAGAGACACCAATTTCTTTGATATATATATATATATATATATAAGGCATAAGACATATTGTCTTCATTCTTAAATCTATGTGTCTATTCAATCCCCTCATAACATGTGAGTATGTATTGGGCATAAGATATATATATGTGTGTGTATGTATTGGGCTGCCATGGCTATATATATATTTTTTTTTTTTTTTTTGGAGAAGTTATATACTACTATTTAAATGACTTTTCTTAAGATAAAAATTTTGTTGATTCAAAAATACCTCTATACCCTTGACTCTTTCTAAAATATCTCATATGTACTATCCATCTAAAATACCTCATGTGTGTTATTGTTAGTAATCTCTTAAATGCTAAGCAAAAAATAAATAAAACAGGAAACAAAAGTTCCTGTCCCTTCTTAAATAAAGTGAAAATGACAAAACTTAGTGCTTACCTGACGCACAAAGCAGAAGAAGAAGAAAAAAAAAAGAAAAAAGAAAAAAGAAAAAGGAAATTACTTCCTGACACGCACCACTCTGACTTGTCTTGCCTGTAAGGTAGCACTTAAATTGATAATAATAATAATAATAATAATAATAATAATAATCACTGCATTTTGGGTTTTTTTAATAATTTTTTATTATTACACTTCAATTGATAGTCCTATATTTTACACTTTTTCTTTTTAAATTTCTTGACATTTTTGTTTTAAATTGCGGTTTTTTATTATGAACACAAATTTTAAATACTTTAAAAAATAGATAGAAAGTTGAACTTAACTTATATTTTTAAAAGCAATCAAAACAACGAGACATATATACAACTTTATAAGTAAATTTTATACTCCTAATATTTTCAAATTGATTTATTTTTTCAATTTATTTTAGAGATAACTTAGATGTCTAACAATAGTTTACATTTATATTAGTTTTTATATGACATTTACAGTTGTTTACAATTGTTCATTTATTTTGTAGTTAATATAAATTAATAATTTCTAGCTATTATTATAAATATTATCTTTTAATTTTGCCATCTCTAGACCAAAATTCTGACTTTGCCATTTTATGGGGCTGTCATGGCTTTGTAGTATGCCCAAGTGGGGCTTCCATGACATTGGCAACACATATAATGCATACGACAATTACATGTTTTCATTCTTATACACGTGTTGGAACTGTATGATTGTAAATTTTTACATAATATAAGAGTAAGATTGCAAATATTTAATTGATGAGAAATTTATTTTTTGTTAATGTTGAAATCCAAAGAACTTTCAGTAGCTAATTATTTTTTTGGATAGTTCAATAGCAGTGTTACAACGGAAGAAAACGAATAAGTTACCTTCTTCTTGCGAGGTTGAGAAAATATCATGGACTTTTAATCTTCTACTTTCAAAAAGATAATCCTACAAAAATATTTGTAGGTATTTATGTTTAATTCATTTTTTTAATCTTCTAATCCTTTGACAACCTTAACTTACATGAGATTCTCAAAAACACATGATATAAATGAGAAATTAACTTCAAAAGGAACTGTATTTTATAAAAATATATGATACAAATTATTTTATTTGTACCATATCTATATAATTTTAACTATTAATTTTTATATATTATAATTTAATAGTTACAATAAGAGATGGATCGGAGTATTTGAATCTGGAATATCTTCGATAGAAATATAAAAATACTATCTAGTTAAGTTACAAGACTTTTGATTTGATTATTAAAATAAGATATTACTTTCTTTAATTTATTTTATAATAACAAGTGAAACGTTAAGATTATATAGGTATGTTAAATTGTGTTTATGGATCAAGAATTTTAAGGTTAAAATGCCATTTCTGAAAATAAAAATTTAAATTCTTAGTACGTTTTCTCAAAATTTCCAAATGATATTCACATTACAACCATACTAAATCCTTCTTGCTACCTATTAAAATTTTTTTTTCCTTGCTGGCTATTTGATAACGGGAAATTTCATTTAATTTTATGATTGATAACGCAAGTGCTATTTCCAATGTCACCGCCAAACGAAACATTTTTCTCTTCTTTTTTTTTTTTTTTTTTGAGAAAGCTTCTCTTCTTTTTTTTGATTACCCGATAATACTTCCAAACAAACTTACAGTAATATTTGCTATGAAATGTATTAATCCTATTGGAAAGAGTCAAACTTTTTTTTTTTTT
>NW_027069809.1:338600-348652 GCF_002906115.3 Quercus suber
GGCAAAGACCTCATCCTTTGGCCTAGGAATGACAATGAGTTGTGTTCAAAGCGGGTTTTTTTATGCCTAAACTTGACCCGTGAGTCCTCTCCCGTTACCTGAACCCAGCTCATTTAATAAATGAGTTTTTTTTAACCCCAAACCCACACTGTCAGGCCCCATGGGCCCCGTCCAACCACTTCTGGGCCTAATCTAAAGCCATGGCCCAATCTGACCCAATCATTAAAAAAAAAAAAAATCGATTTTACATTTAGAAATCACAACCACAAAAACAGAAACGCAAATCACAAACCCAAACATAAATAGAAACACAAATTAGCTTGTTTTTTTGCTCTTCTTTGTTAATACAGATCTTTCACTCATTAAAAAAAAAAAACACACACAGACACACACACACAAATCACAAACAGAAACACAATCCCATCCTCCAATTATCTGATCTCTCTCCGATCTAACAATCCTATGCTCCTCCATGACAAACAGCAACCACTACGAGATCCATGCTCCTCCATGACAAACAACAACCACCACATGATGAGAGTGAGGGTGAGGCTGGGTTAGTGAGTGAATGTGAGTGAGGGTGACTGGGTAAGGGGCAACAAAGAGAAAACAAGAGTGAGAGTGAGAAAAGTAAGGGGCGGTGATGCGGAGTAAGGCCGTGAGGTAGCGTGAGGCCATGAGGGGAGTGTTTGAGGGCCAGAGAGGGTGGCTGGCAGTGAGAGCTTGAGAGAGAGAGAGAGAGGGGGGCGGTTGAGAGGTGAGGGTTAGGTTTAGAAAGTGAAATCTGAAAAGGAAATAGAGTATTTATACTAGGGTTTTAATTTTTTTTTTTAATATTATATGTATATACGGGTCAAGTTTGGGCTAGGTATACATAAAACCCGAACCTGTTTTGGGTTTGATTTCTAAAATCCAAACTCGACCCTATTGTTTAACAGGTCGAGTAAAACCTGACCCAATAGGGTCGGGTTAGATTGGGTACCTGTAGGTTGGGTTATATTTGTCATCCCTACTTTGACCCTATCCTGCTCCATTGCCATCTTTAATTGCATATTATCGATTCATAGGGCATTAAGAATGTCTCTTGAATTGGATTGAAAGACACTGAGACTCCATTTTTGTTTTCTTTTACTTTTTTATGGAAGAGACACCAATTTCTTTGATATATATATATACATATGTATATATATATATACATATATATAAGGCATAAGACATATTGTCTTCATTCTTAAATCTGTGTCTATTCAATCCCCTCATAACATGTGAGTATGTATTGGGCATAAGATATATATATGTGTGTATGTATTGGGCTGCCATGGCTATATATATATATATATTTTTTTTTTTTTGGAGAAGTTATATACTACTATTTAAATGACTTTTCTTAAGATAAAAATTTTGTTGATTCAAAAATACCTCTATACCCTTGACTCTTTCTAAAATATCTCATATGTACTATCCATCTAAAATACCTCATGTGTGTTATTGTTAGTAATCTCTTAAATGCTAAGCAAAAAATAAATAAAACAGGAAACAAAAGTCCCTGTCTCTTCTTAAATAAAGTGAAAATGACAAAACTTAGTGCTTACCTGACGCACAAAGCAGAAGAAGAAAAAAAAAAAGAAAAAAAAAAAAGGAAATTACTTCCTGACACGCACCACTCTGACTTGTCTTGCCTGTAAGCTAGCACTTAAATTGATAATAATAATAATAATAATAATAATAATCACTGCATTTTGGGTTTTTTTTAATAATTTTTTTTTATTACACTTCAATTGATAGTCCTATATTTTACACTTTTTCTTTTTAAATTTCTTGACATTTTTGTTTTAAACTGCAGTTTTTTATTATGAACACAAATTTTAAATACTTTAAAAAATAGATAGAAAGTTGAACTTAACTTATATTTTTAAAAGCAATCAAAATAGCGAGACATATATACAACTTTACAAGTAAATTTTATACTCCTAATATTTTCAAATTGATTTATTTTTTCAATTTATTTTAGAGATAACTTAGATGTCTAACAATAGTTTACATTTATATTAGTTTTTATATGACATTTACAGTTGTTTACAATTGTTCATTTATTTTGTAGTTAATATAATTAATAATTTCTAGCTATTATTATAAATATTATCTTTTAATTTTGCCATCTCTAGACCAAAATTCTGACTTTGCCATTTTATGGGGCTGTCATGGCTTTGTAGTATCCCCAAGTGGGGCTTCTGTGACATTGGCAACACATATAATGCATTCGACAATTACATGTTTTCATTCTTACACACGTGTTGGAACTGTATGATTGTAAATTTTTACATAATATAAGAGTAAGATTGCAAATATTTAATTGATGAGAAATTTATTTTTTGTTAATGTTGAAATCCAAAGAACTTTCAGTAGCTAATTATTTTTTCGGATAGTTCAATAGTAGTGTCACAACGGAAGAAAACGAATAAGTTACCTTCTTCTTGCGAGGTTGAGAAAAAATCATGGACTTTTAATCTTCGACTTTCAAAAAGATAATCCTACAAAAATATTTGTAGGTATTTATGTTTAATTCATTTTTTTAATCTTCTAATCCTTTGACAACCTTGACTTACATGAGATTCTCAAAAACACATGATCTAAATGAGAAATTAACTTCAAAAGGAACCGTATTTTATAAAAATATATGATACAAATTATTTTATTTGTACCATATCTATATAATTTTAACTATTAATTTTTTTATATTATAATTTAATAGTTACAATAACAGATGGATCGGAGTATTTGAATCTGGAATATCTCCAATAGAAATATAAAAACACTATCCAGTTAAGTTACAAGACTTTTAATTTGATTATTAAAATAAGATATTACTTTCTTTAATTTATTTTATAATAACAAGTGAAATGTTAAGATTATATAGGTGTGTTAAATTGTGTTTATGGATCAAGAATTTTAAGGTTAAAATGTCATTTCTGAAAATAAAAATTTAAATTCTTAGTACGTTTTCTCAAAATTTCCAAATGATATTCACATTACAACCATACTAAATTCTTCTTGCTACCTATTAAAAAAAAAAAAAAATTCCTTGTTGGCTATTTGATAACGGGAAATTTCGTTTAATTTTATGATTGATAACGCAAGTGCTATTTCCAATTTCACTGCCAAACGAAACATTTTTCTTTTCTTTTCTTTTTTTGATTACCCGATAATACTTCCAAACGAACTTACAGTAATATTTGCTATGAAATGTATTAATCCTATTGGAAAGAGCCAAACTTTTTTTTTTTTTGGGGAAAAATCTTCCTGAACTTGGTATCGAACAAAATTTTTTTCCTGATTGTGAAGATGAAATCATGAAAAGAATTTGGAGAGGTACAAGAGACCAAGAGTACATTTGAAAACAGCTTATTTACATAATATTTACTAAAATGTTTCATTTTTAGTAATATTTATGTTAAATGTTTTACAAAAATTTATAATTTTTTTGTTAAAATGTTAAAGTTAGATTATTTGAAAAAAAAAATAACAATAATAATCCGAAACATAAGGCAGGACACAAAAAATAAATAAGCTTGGCAAAGGCACTCTAATTTGCAAGTTTGCAATTGGAAAATAAATTTCTATATAATTTTTTGAACAAAGTTTGATAACAAACTTGGTTGTAACTTAAGGCTATAATTCTGCTCCATATATTTTTATTAGATATTATAATTGAACATAACTAGTAGCACTATAGCAATCTTATAATTTTTTTTCTTGACTTAATAAGTATTCTATAATCACACAATACTCTTAACGTTCTTTCATGTAACTATTATTCAAACTAAGATGGAAATTAATCTAAGAAGCTAAGAAGTATGGATTCTGACATAACATGGGACACAACAACACAACAATTCTTGAAAAATTAGAACGCGTGGGAAATTGGGAATACAGTAATTAATTAATATCTCTAGGTATAATTTAGACATTGCGTTTGCGTGCAAATTATTCAGTGTTTGCGTTTTTGGCTGGGTCTCACGACACTGTTTACAACCTAGCCAAAAACGCAAAAACGCACATAACTATGCATTTTTGGGTCCCACGACACTATTCACACCTTTAAAAATTATTTTGCTACAGTGTTTTCAGCAATAATTTTTTAGTTTTCAGCAAAATAAGCGGTATCCAAACAGACGTATAGTCTATGTTTAATTCTAGTTTTCAAAACAATTATCGAGTGTCAAAATCTTTAAAAACATACCTAAAATAAGAACAATTTTTTAATTCAAAATTGTTTTTATTTTTATTGGCATGTTCGTACTTGACAAGTGTTCAACATAAGAAGGTATTTTATGAATCAAATATATGTATCTACACTCTCACAGAGTGTAGATTCCTTTATCTCATGCATAAAATACTCTGTGGTCCCTTTATCTTATGCATAAAATAATTATTGTTCTGACACGAACATAGCTAAAACAATTATTGTTCTGACATGAACATAGCTAGAGATTTTGAATAATGTGTTTCTTTGCTTAGAAGTATACAAGATGAATCACCAACTCAATTATTAAATAATTAAACGACAAGCATAAAGCAAGCTTTGCTAACAAGTCATATTTAACATCAAATCAAGCAAAACATAGATCCAATGAGGCCAAACTAATTTAAGCAGACTGAAAGCACAAAGTCCTCCACTAATTTGATTCATTATATATATATATATATATTATTGTTGAAAGTACGATGAATTGAATTTTAACCAAACACTGCCGAATGTGATTACTGGAGAAAACGAACGATAATGCAGAAAATGTGAGGGATCAGATGCTAAAGCAAACGCTATTGAAATAAATTAAATCAATGAGAAAGAATGTGATGATAATAAGGAAGATGACGATGAAGAACAAAAGCGGTGGCGGTGGAATATTTATACATTGTGTTAAGAGTTGATATAGTTTGATATATAATAGTAATACGTACGTACCATGGCAAAGATGGCGATGAAGGATAAGAAGACTGTGAGAATTGTAGAGAAACCGCTGCCGCCGCCACCTTGAGGAGGCTGTGGAGTTACCGGTCTCGGTTGATTTGTATCCATAATGGCGACTGGTTATTGGCAAATGGCAATTGGCTGTGTCAGTCAAGTCTGCCGTGGAGAATGCCAAAGGAACTTGGTGCTTTTATAGCTTTTATTTTCGCGTGTGTAGACCAAGGAATTTTTTTTTCTTAGAGGGAAAATGAACAGGTAATCTCCACGTGGACTCATGACAGAAAATCAACTTTTTGTGTCATCATGGATTATCTCATATTCTCATTCATGCACACGTCATACATGTCATGTGTACTTGGAGGTTCTGGAATTGAGAAATAGTATTTTCATAATATTTTTACAATATTTTTATAACAAATTTTAAGTGATAAGTTGTTACTGGTTGTTATTGTTGGAGCAAACAAGTAATCTTAGTATTAGGTTCAAATTTGAACTAATAATAACTAACCACCTATGATTTGTTGTAAAAATATTGTGAACGTAGCATCTCTCTTTAGAATTTAGACTCAATATATTTAATGATGTATTAAGAGTGTCTCATTGATCAAAAGTAAGGGTGGAAATTAGGAAGGGGTTGGTTGGGTCACAATTCTTGAAAAATTAAAATACAATCGATACGTATAATACTAGGAATACAACATTTAATTAATATCTCTAGGTATATTCTAGACTTATTTTATGTTTAATTCTAGTTTTCAAAATAAATAACAACTATCAAAAATTTTAAAACATGCCTAAAATTTTAAAAAAATTAATAAGAAATTATATTATTTTTCCTCCTAACGCTAATGTAGGAGTTTTCTTAGCATTTTCATGTTTGACATGTATCCAACACAATAAGGTATCTTATGAATCGAATATACACGTATCTACACTTCTACAGTATTGTAGATCCCTTTATCCTATGTATAAAATAATTATTGGTCTAACATGGATACAGCTAGATAGAGATTTTTAGAAGAATAAATGATAAAGTATCAATTCAATTATTAAACAACAAGCATAAAGCATGCTCCTTCTATTAAAAAAAAAAAACATAAAGCATGCTTTGTTAATAAGTCATATTTAACATCAAATCAAGTACCACCAACTTAAGAATATCCGGGCGAGGACGTAATGCACTGGTCACTTTCGGTTGAGCCTTGGTTCAAGCTTAACGTAGATGGGGCGACTTTCGCCACTCAGGAGTCTGTTGGAATAGGAGCTGTTATACGTGATTACACAGGGAGGCTGTGGAGGTTGCTTAATTTGAGTAAGAAACTGTATGCCCATTTAGGCCTTCTGGAGATTGAAGCAAAGGCGTTAGAGGAAGGGGTAAGTTTTGCTTGGGATGTCAGCATTAGAGATTTGGTGGTAGAGAGTGACTCACATATTGTTATTGACGATTTAAGGGTGGTGGCATAGCACCATTGCAGTGTTTATTGAAAATGTCATTGAGGGACACGATGCAAGCTATTAGAGTTCAAACGCGTACTTATTTCTAGTGTTAAAGCAATCAACCAGTACATATCTTGGTTTAACATGCCAAAAACATTGACAATTATGTAATATGAATAGAGGAAAATTTCAGTATGGTTGAGTCCGTTTTGGCTCAGGATGTATTGATTTTTTTTTCTTTTTAATAAAATTACAGTTTTCTTAAAAAAAAAGAAAGTAAAACATAGACCAATGAGACCAAACTAATTAAAGCAGACTAAAAAGGACAAAGTCCTCCACTAATTTTTTTATTTATTATAGATATTATTATTAAAAGTATTGCCAAATGTCAAATCGATATTGACAAGGCCGGCTCAACAGGTGATGCAATCACCTAAGGCCCCCAAATAAAAGAAGGCCCCCACTTGTAAAAAAATAAAATTATATATATAATTATTTATATATATATATATATTTAATTTTTAAAAAAAAAATTAAGCACTTTTATTGGTCAATAAAATGCATTAAAAATGCCTCATTGTATCCTAAAACGCAGAAGATTAAAAAGGGAAAAAACAAAAACAATCAAACTTCAACTAACAAAATTAAATTTTAGGAGAAAAATTTATTAATTCATTCTTGAAATATGCTAAAATCAAAATTAATACTAGAAAAATTCATTAATAATACAACGTAATTGTCTTGTGTGGGGCCCATGGGCCTGATAGCCTCGGCCCATCATATAGCAGGCCCAAGGCTCATGCCAAGGAGCGCAAGCTATTTTGAGAGAAAGGGGAGGAGAGCCTATTTTCCTAAATCCACGCCGAGGATACCTTGTCCTCGGCCTGACAAAGGTGATTTTGGGGAGAGGCTAACCCCAAAGTAAGCGGTCACTATCGCATTTAATACGCTCAACTAACCCCCTGGCCGCATTAATGGGGAGGTAACCCCTTGGCAGGATAACGTTGGTTAGAGTGAGCCACTTGAGTGCCGATAAGGCCTCTGATGGGACGGACAACCAGAAGAAAAGCGAATAGACGATCAACAGATGGAAGCAGGAGATAGGAAGATGAAAACTATAAAAGAAAAGCTAGTAAAACCAAAAGGGGGGGGAAAGAGAGAACATTGAGGCCTCTTCGGCCACAGGCCGAGGAGCATTCCCCCATTTGTAAGGAAACAATTAGCATTTGTTTATAAGAAAAAGTTTGTGCATGGTGATCGACGGCCAGCACCTAATCCTGTCAACCCACTCTCTATAAATTTATTGTTTGGGCTTATTGGGCTAAAAACCCATCACCCAGGGTTAATCCAAATCGAGTCCCTACAATTGGCGCCGTCTGTGGAAGGATTAGGGTGCTGGCCGGTGCACCAGGTTAGTGTTCTAAGTTCTAAGTATTTGTTTTACAGTAGATTGAATAAGATAAGAGTTCTAAGTTCTAAGTATTCATTTTACAAAAAAAAAAATAGATAATATAGAAGAATTGGCAGCAAAAAAAAAAAAAAAAAAAAAAAAAAAGAAAAAAAAGAAAAAGAAGAGAAAAACGAAAGATCTTGATATTATTAATTCATACATAGAAAAATTATATATTACAATCAGAGGCTCAGGTAGGCCTGTTTTATAAGTAAATTTACGAGCTAATAGCCACCTGCTATTCCTAGCTACTCCTACAATCAGAGGCCCAGGTGGGGCCGCCCCAAGAGAAAACTAGCCGGAGGGAAGTGTCAACCCGTGCTTTTATTTGGCACCAAGAGAATGGGAGAGCTTGACACACGGTGGAGGAGGTGAAGGACAATCATGCCCTCAGGCCCCCAACCACTCCCTCCTCGGCTGGGCAGAGCTGGAACAAAGAGAGGAGCAGACGCAGGGGCTCGGGGTACCCTCCCCTATGATGTTCCCTCGATTCTCTCCATTCCTCTCGAGTGTTGGGCATTGGAGACGGCAACACTCGAGCACCGCCCATGAGGTGAATTCGCACGCCTTCCTCGTCGGGGGTGTGTTCCGAGGAAAGACATTAGGTTCTCTAGTAACCTCCCTCTGGGATACCTCGGAGGGCACCATCAGGGTTACGCCTAGACTCTGCCGCACCGAAAGCCCAGTGGGGGCTGCGGCCATACCGGTTTTTATCAGTCCCGGTAACAATTCCGGCGGGGTTGTTAAAAGGGCATGAAAATTTGGAAGAAAGTGTTTTGCTCTGTTTGTGTTGAGAGGTTCATGGGTTGTGGAGGAACCGTCTCCTTACTTTATATAGGGGATGGAAGTTTGGTGAGAATTAATTCATGTAGAGTTCGAGAAGGGTATTATCAGCTGGGTCAGTAATGAAGTCGCCAATTCCAAGGAGGCCACGGACAGTTGGACTCGTGTCATTTACGAGAACATTAATGAAGGCGCGTCTCGCACACCGGAGCGTTGAGCGCGGACACGACAGACAAGGGCGCCTCTTAAATGAAAAAGATGGAGCCTCGAGTTAGAGGTGAGATCAACGCCACGTGTAAAGATCATAATCTGACGCTGAGTAATCATCTCCAGTAAAGCGATCTGAGGGCAACCCCTACTTACAAAAAATTGAAGTGGTAGACAGAACAAGGTATTGCATGGTCCTCGGACTCAAACCTATGGTAAAATTACACACACCGATTATATCTAATACTTGCAAAAAATTGAAGTGGTAGACAGAACCAAGGTATTGCATGGTCCTCGGACCCAAACCTATGGTAAAACTACACACACCATTATACCTGGGTACTGGACAGAACCAAGGTATTGCATGGTCCTCGGACCAAACCTATGGTGAAACTAGATACCTACAGGAAAAATTGAAGTGGTAGACAGAACCAAGGTATTGCATGGTCCTCGGACTCAAACCTATGGTAAAACTACACACACCATTATACCTGGGTACTGGACAGAACCAAGGTATTGCATGGTCCTCGGACCCAAACCTATGGTGAAACTAGACACCTACAGGAAAAATTGAAGTGGTAGACAGAACCAAGGTATTGCATGGTCCTCGGACTCAAGCCTATGGTAAAACTACACACACCGATTATATCTAATACTTACAAAAAATTGAAGTGGTAGACAGAACCAAGGTATTGCATGGTCCTTGGACTCAAACCTATGGTAAAACTACACACACCATTATACCTGGGTACTGGACAGAACCAAGGTATTGCATGGTCCTCGGACCCAAACCTATGGTGAAACTAGACACCTACAGGAAAAATTGAAGTGGTAGACAGAACCAAGGTATTGCATGGTCCTCGGACTCAAGCCTATGGTAAAACTACACACACCGATTATATCTAATACTTACAAAAAATTGAAGTGGTAGACAGAACCAAGGTATTGCATGGTCCTCGGACTCAAACCTATGGTAAAACTCACACACCCATTATACCTGGGTACTGGACAGAACCAAGGTATTGCATGGTCCTCGGACCCAAACCTATGGTAAACTAGATACCTAAGGAAAAATTGAAGTGGTAGACAGAACCAAGGTATGCAGTGGTCCTCGGACTCAACCTATGGAAACTACACACACCACATTATATCTAATACTTGCAAAAATTGAAGTAGTGGTAGACAGAACCAAGGTATTGCATG
>NW_027069809.1:356733-365694 GCF_002906115.3 Quercus suber
TCTTTGGTTAAAATGGCTAACGTGCTCCACAGGGTCAGTTTTGCCGTTATAGATAGTGAAGGTTGGCTGGTTGAAACGCCGAGGCATCTCCGCTCCTTCGATCCTACGGGTGAAGGGTGACCTGAAAATCTGACTCAGGGCCTTACTCATGGCATCATTGCCCACCGCTCCATATGGTGGTCCTCGAGATCGCTTCTCACGAGGGCGCTCAGCTTCATACGAGAAAGTCTCACTGATTGGAGTTTGAGAGTTCTGCTCATAGGTAATATCCTGCCCGTCGTCCAAGTCGTCATCAGGGTGTGTTACAGTGCGTTTCCTTTTCTCATGGCGTAACTCTCTCTTCAACCTTTCGATCTCTATTAGCATGCTGTGTTTCTCTGCATGGGGAGCACGACTTTCACTTCGAGGCTGGGTTCGCTCAGTGTGTGTAATATGCACACTACCTTCACGGTCCTGCCTCCGCTCCAGGTTAAGAAAAGGGTCAATATGTTGGGAGGCCCCAGATTCTGCCGGTTGTTGCCCTTGACCAGCCATGACCAACCGCTGCTACTCTTCCCTTACTCTCAAGCTCTTCCCACAGACGGCGCTAATTGTAGGGTTCAATTTCTTTACGTAAACCCAAAGACAATTAATTTGTAGAGTATGGGTCAAAGAACTAGAGTTGGCAAGGGATTAATAACAAAAGATTATCACTCTTTCAACTATTCATTGATCAGTTTCCATACATTCCATGGTTTGTTTCAAACCCTCTCCCTCTATTATATAGCCACTCTCACCCTCATCTTCACCGTCCACGTGCTCCCCATCCATGAACTTGCTCAAGTACCTGTCACGTCAGGCAGCTTCTTTTCATCTCTGTGTGAGTGGCGGTAGGTTAGAAGGCACTGTTCAGAGGTCTTCTCCACATAAATGCGGCCAGAAAAGCTGTTGCAATGCATTGAATACGGTGGCAGCAGCCTTTCCCTCAGATATTTCCTCATCCTTATCGTTCCTGAATATGCTTTGAGCTTATCTTGATCAGGTGGAGTCCTCGGACAATCAATCAGGCTTTTCCCCTACTCAGTTAGTCTCCGATATCATATCAAAGTAAGGCATCTTCCTCAGACAGGTGATGTCCTCCTCGGACTGGAGATATCCTCCTCGGACAGAGATGATTCTCTACCAGGAGGATTCCACTTCACTCTGGGCCCTGCATTCTCCGCATCTTTCTCTTCAGATGTGAAACAGTCCTCTCCTGGGTATTCGGCCCATTAACTTGGGCCTGACCCCCTTATCCCCCACAGATTATTTTTATGAAATTACATAGATATTTAAATTGTGTTTATGGGCCACAAATTATATGGACAAAATGTCATTTCTGAAACTAAAAGTTAAGTTCTTAGCGTTTTCTCAAATTTTCCAATGATATTGACAATGCAGCCCTACTAAGTACCTTCTCGCTGGCTGTTTGGTAATGGGAAATTTTTTTTGATAATTGATAACACAAATGTCATTTCAATTGGACAAAATTTGGTTATAATTTCACTCTATATCGATTTATTGGATAAGAATTTTGATAAATTCACCATTGGATTACATTTTTTTTTATATATATTCTTAGTGATTGCAAAATTTTAAAAAATCAAAAACCAATAATTATATATGCCTTTAATCAAATGTTTTTTTTTTTTTTTCCTTCTTTCTATCGGAGGAAAATATACAGGCAACTTCAAAGCGGACTCTCATGTACAGTCAACATCCTCACTTTTCTTTCACCCAAACCCCATTTCATGATTAATAATTTCTTTTCAAAACATTTAATTATTGCTTCAACCAATAGATAATTAAAAATTCCTGTTTGGCTTGCTGCATTCATGACTCAACTTCACTAATCACTACATGACAACGTTTATCCCCTAACCTTTTGTACAAGGACAAATAACACGATGGTATCCTCGTGTATAATGTTCTATTATAATAAAATTATAAACAATTAAGGGCCAATATATGAAGGGATTGTATATATATTCTTAACACACATGTCAAAGTTTATGCCAATTAGATGTTATTTATTATTCCATCCATAAACTTATTTTTTAAGCATAAATTTAGACTACAAAAATTTGAAATTTAAACATTTATTGATAACATTATGTTATCAATCTTTGATCTTTTAGAAATTTTGCAACCATGATTAATATAAGAAGAAAATGTTATCTAATTATGAATTTGTCAAAATTCAGATCCAATAAAAATATTTTTAGTAGAATTATAGTTATTGGCTATAATCAAGTTTGTATCTAAACTTTGTCTATAAATTTTTTTAAAGAATAATTCAAACGACAAACCACACAGTCATGGTCCCAAAAGGCCATAACTCTAGTGTAAGCTCAAAGGACAGCTACAACCACTAGTGGAGCTAGGGGAGGGCGAGAGGGGGCAAGTGCCACACCCCCCCCGGCGCGGAAAAACTTCTGTATAATATACCTATAAAGCAACTTGCCCTTGACAAAATTTTTCAATCTCAACTTTGCCCTTAGCGTAAATAAGAAGACTTCTCTGTTTTTAAAAGAAAGCAATCTAATGTCTTGTATAAGTACATAGCACATTGTCATCTTTTTCCAATGAAAACAAAGTTCAATGGCCTCACATAAGACTAAAAGGATTGTCCTTTTGACAAGTTTCCAAACTACTAACAATAAATAATGAATTTACATAATTTTTTTTTATAACAAATTTCACAATTGTCAGAGCAATACTATATAGTATATACAATATTTCTCACAATAAATTTCACAATTAATGAACAATAAATTTTCATTTAGACCCACCACTTATACTACTTTATTGTCTACTAGTTATATAATTCACAATGTCAACTTGTGAAAATACCAACTCTCCTTTTGGTGGGTTCTACATAATCATTATTTTCAAAAAAAAAAATGGCCTACTTATATTCATATATACCACTAAAACCATAGCCTCCACTCTTTTTCTTATTTTTTAGTATATAATTTTTTTTTTCAATCTTATTTTTGCTATAATCCAAATTTTAACAGCTTAAAAGAATAGAGAAAAAATGTTGAATTCAACATTATTTTTTAATAGCATTCAAGGCAGTGAGAAGACAAACTTACCAGTACATTGTTATACTCTTAACACTTTTACAATAATTTATTTTAAGAAATAAAATTGATAGTTTAAAATCTATTTATTTAGATTAATCTCCAAATTACATTAATATATATTTGTGTATTTAGTTGGCTATTAATATCAATTAATAGATTAATTTTGCTTTCAAAATTGCCTTCCCCAAACTAAATTCCCAACTCCGCCACTGGTAGCAACATATAATAGTATTATAACTAATTTGAAGATTTTAATAAGTGCATGCGATTATCTTAGTCAAAATCCAATGGTCATATTATACACTATCGTAGCACGTAGGACTCAGCATGTACATAAAAAGTGAGGACACATTCTTCTTATCTTTTTTTAACAGTGCAATGACCCCGGCCCATATGGCTTATACCAATTCTTCCATATTTGGTAGGTCCGAGGTACAATTTTTGGGATTCAGCCTATACATTACATTGAAATTTGGATAGTTCCATCCTCGTTCTTGTAAAGAAAAGGAGGAACTATTCAGTTAAATTATTAATAATGGGGCCATGACCTATTCATGATTCAGCTCCCTTAGTTTGTTGTGTAAGCGTTATCCAATCATTCCATGTGTTATGTGTCATATATGTGTTTGGTGATTTCGAGTCAAATAGGCCCGTATACAAGTCATTGTTTTCTTTTTCTTTCTTGCTGAATAGTCATAGTTTTCTTTTCTTTTCTTTTCTTTTTTGGTTTAACAAGTGATTTACAGTCATAATTTATTTATATATGTAGAGAGAGAGAGAGAGAGAAATTTATTTATATATAGAGAGAGATGCGATTTTAATGCAAAAACATATCACAAACTTAAATAAAATAAAAATTCATAAAATATTTTTAAAAACAAAGAGAAATAAATAAGTCATGTAAGATTATTTCCATTTTTTTTTTTTTTTTAAATCAACCTAGCTGTCTCTGCACCCTCCCGGGGGAAAAAAAGAAAGAAGAAAAAAGCAAAAACGAATCATTTGAGATGAGAAGTGGAAAATGATGAAGAAAGGAAGAGTACTTAATAAGTTGAAGAGAAAGTAGACAACATGGGACAAACAAATAGCTGTTAAAGTTATTTAGGAAGTTGTTAAGAGTCTTGATCATCACCTTACAAATAAAAGAAGCAATTATTTTATTCCGTTTAGCTTTTTTTTCTTGGGTTAAAATTCTATTAAAGGAAGGAAAATAATAGAGCTTTGCAATTACTTTAAGACTTGACTTAAGTTCAGTGTCCAGTTGCACTAAATAGATTTAGTGCAACGTATAACTGGACATCGAACCCGATGCTTACTCATTACTTTAGTCCTATAGGTGGAAGCACCGAAGCAGGGCCGGCTCAATGGTATAAGCTATTGATGCAACCGCCTAAGGCCCCAAGTGAGAAAAAGGCCCCTAAATTTTAACCAATAGTATTAATTAAGCCAAAATATTAACCAATAAATAAAATAATATTTTCTTATCAAATGAAAAACAAATAAAAAAGAGAAAAAAAATGTTATATGCACAACATTTTTCACAATATTTTTACAAAAAATCTTAATAGCAGATTGTTAAAGGTTGTTATTGACAGCAAAAAAATAATTTTAGTGGTAGGTTCAACTAGAAAACAAGAACCAACTTAACACCTAAGATTTGTCATAAAAAATATTCTAAATGTAACACTTCTAAAAGAAAAAAGAAAAGAAAAGAAAAAACCAATTCACAAAAAAATTCACAATAGTCAAGTTAGTAAACTTTTACTAGTTTTCAATTAGATTCATCACTGAAATCACTCTTTTACTTACTATTACCAATCTGCCATATCAACAAAAGTAAAAAGTTTTGTCAATTTTTTTTGTATTTATAAACTTAAAAAAAAAAAAAAAAATTCTACGTTGTTCATGTTGACTAATAGTAATTTTATATATGAAACAAGATAACCAATTTTTGCCTTAGGCCCCCAAATGCATCAAGCTGCCCCTAGGTGGAAGTAGGAATAACAAATAAAGCCACAAAAAGATACAGCCTGGGTTAAACGAATAAGATCCCCTTGACCTAACTTTATAGTTTACTTTACAAAACAAAGGAAAATTCCTCAACGTGCCTTGGTTGGCTGAAGATGCTCTCAAATGGTAAAATGACTAAAATCAGTGAAATTTTATGTGAGGAAATCTTCAAAGTAACCCCATCGGTTTTTTAGGTAGAGAGGACTGTGTAATTTGGCCAAAGGGAATGACTGGCTTTTTTTAAGGAAGAGTCCTTTTTTTACGTAAATTGTGCCTTGAATTCAAGGTTTTTGTATGCCTAGAGTTGCCCCCCTTGATTATAGCCAGGAGCCGAAACTCAGGAAAAAAAGGCCTAAGCCCCAACTATGGGCTTACTCAATCTGTGCCCCTCCAATTCCATTAACAAGATTTAATAGACATTTGAACAATCACATGATAAGATAAAGACTGAATTTCGGAAGGATGGGGTGGAAAATTTAGATTTTACACCATTCAATAATGATTGTCATATCAGCATTTTACTTAAAATTTAATACATCCTACCATACCTAACAACATCTCAATAAATTCCCAATTTGATTGAATTTATATATGAGTATTATAATGGCGAAAATACACTTTTGGTCCCTATATTTTGGGCCTATTCTCAATTTGGTCCTTAAATTGATTTAGCTTCTAGGTTAGTCCCTGATTTTTAAAAATCATTTTTAAAATAGTCTCTACCATCAACCCAGTGACAGAAAATGCTGAGATGGCAAACAGCGTGTCCTACTTGCTGACATGGCACTGACGTGAATATTAAAATATTATTAAAAAAACTTATTTAGCATTTTTAAAATGCCACGTCATATTTAAATTAACAAAAAATTAAAACAAAAATTCAAGTCAGAAATTTAAAAATAAATAAATAATTAAACATAAATTTAATTAAATTAAGAAAAAAAAAAGCTTTTTCAGTTTAAAAATATGGGTTTGCTTTTTATTATTTTTCAGAAGAACATTGTTCTTCTTCTTCCCCAGGACATGAACTTCATGCTTCATGTTCTTCCCAAATCTAACCCAATAAATTCAAGAAATCAACCCTATAAACATCCAACAAATCAAACCTAATAAATCCAAGAAATCAAACTCATAAACCACCCAATAAATCTAAGAAATCAAACCCATAAACATCCAGTAAATCAAACCCAATAAATCCAAGAAATAAATATACAAATCCACATTAAAAAAAAAAAAAAAACCACAAACACGAAACCAAACTCACCGAGACAACTCCATCTCCAAAACACAAACATGGCCACACCAATCTCCACCTCCACTACCGACCATCCACCCCTACATCAACCCAGAAAAAAGCAGCAACGCCTACAATCTCCCAACCCATACACCAAACCCAACCCAACAAAAAATCCAAAGGCGGCTCCTGGTTCTTCGTCTCCCACGACTCGGTCGATCCCGACTCGGTCATCTCCCTCCTCTTCCTCGACTCACCAACTCGCTCCCAACCCGAACCCGAGTTCGAACTCGTCCTCCACTTCGAACCGCTCATCATCGCCATGGAATGCAAAGACCTCGCCTCGGCTCAGTCGCTGGTCTCCACGGCGAGGTCAGCCGGGTTCAGGGAATCTGACATAACCAACGCGAACAACAAGCGCGTAATCGTCGCGATCCGCTGCTCGATCCGGCTGGAGGTTCCGTTGGGGACCACCGAGTCCGTCATGGTCTCGCTGGAGTTCGTTCGGTACCTCGTCCGCGTGGCCAATGAGAAAATGGAAGAGACAAAGAAAGAGAGGATCTGAAGGAAAAAAAAAAAAAAAAAAAGGAAACGAAAAGAAGAAATATTTTTTTATTAATTAAAATGCTCACTTGTAATTAAAAGGCTGACATGGTATTTTTTAATATCTGCGTCAGTGCCATGTCAGCAAGTAGGACATGCCGTTTGTCACTTTAGCATTTTCTGTTACTGGGTTAACGGTAGGGACTATTTTAAAAATGATTTTTAAAAATTAGGGACTGACCTAAGAGCTAAATCAATTTAAGGACCAAATTGAGGATAGGCCCAAAATGTAGGGACCAAAAGTGCATTTTCACCTATTATAATTGATTGAGTGTAATTGTATTTATTCTTAAATATGTAATAAGATAATGTAGCATGTTAGAATTTGAGAGGTAAAACATGAGTTTTACATCACGTTTTTACAAAATTTAATTTCTAAGAGGAATAGGCAAGCTTTGGTTTGGCATTTTTAAATATAAATGGGATGAGTTTATGATGCAGTTCCTAGAATTTACTAGGGTTTTGTATGTAAAATAGTTAAAGGATTTGGGATGGAAGAACTTGATTTCTTCCAAATCTGAACTATTATCATTCCCTTAAAAAAAAAAAACTCAATTATTTGGGGAAAGAAAAATAACATCTACAATAAAATTAGTTCACACACAATTGCACAATTTCTTTCTTACTATTGCAAATTTGGTATATTTGATGGTAAATAATATCAATTTGAGATGATACCCTTATTTTTCTAGTGTAAATAAGTATTTGACATCCCTTTATAAACAGTAAAGGAACAACTGTACATGGTGGGCTAACTCTTGTAATCAATAAGTGCCAAACAAGTATTGTAAATAGTAAAAAATAAAAAACATTATTATTATTCTTTTGTATTTTTAGCATCTATTTGTACTACAAGGACATTTGTTTATAGGTTGTATCATCAGTAAACTCATCAATTTTCCACTCAATTGTCTATCATATAGGAGATTCTTAGCCTATTAAATGATCTACATTATAGAAATTTTTTTTACCGATAATACATAAGAACATAAACATGGATGGGATGACCATTTGAGTGGCAGTGGTTGAATACTCAGATCAGTAATGCTTGTGTTTTGATTGTTGGCTGCATTTACGGGTCTATCTCAACAAGGGTTTTGGCTTAAGTATAAAAGTGATATTGTTATTTGTTGCAACTTAATAATATGACAAATTGTGAATAGTAGATAAAAAGAAGGTATTGCTATTAAATGAAATCCTCAACAAAAATAACATGTTAGGAGTCAAATGAAAGTTTAGTGATAATGACATCTTTTGTGATGCCTTTGTTAGTGATTCAAACTCCCACTTCCCTCTCCCCTAGTATAGTAGTGTTAGTGATAGATGCATGTAAAAGTAACATTATTTCGATTACAACTTAACCATATTAATAAGTTATGAAAAAACTTACACCTTTAGCATTATTATTAGCATAATATCTAAGTTATTACACAAATTACTATGAGTATGCTAATAATATCTGAGTTATCACACAAATTACTATGAGTATGCTAACTTACACGATTAGTAACCATGGAAATATGATACTATCCATCTAATACATATAATTGGAAAATGATACAAGTTGTGGTACTTTATCTTCTCATATTTATAATAGATTTTACTATAAATTTAATTAGTAGAATCTATTATGAATGTGAAAGAAGAGAATATCACGTCACTGTACTTAAAAAGTACTTAATAATTACCTCATATAACTATCGGCCTACATGGGATGGACCCCACAAGCTGATTCATTGAGAAATGTGATTACATGCATCATATACATAATATATCATTAAACAATCAATAGGTAAAGAGGTATTTAAAAATAATAATAATAATAAAAAATAAAAAAACAAACTTGGACACATAGATCTTCTTAAGAGGCCTCTCAGTGTTTCTGGGCCTGTTCGGCTGGCCCAATACCTCACTACATTTAGATTTTTTTTTTTTTTTTCCTCCCCCCAAAAAAAAAAAAAAGGGTTAGGCATAACTAAAGAGGCTTATTTTTTGTTTGCTTTTAAA
>NW_027069809.1:366344-370738 GCF_002906115.3 Quercus suber
GGGGGGGGGGGGTGGGGGGAGTGTGGGGAAGGTAATACATTAATTAACAATGACCACGGGCACTCTTTTTGGATCAGGTTTATTTATTGAAGAGCATCCCGCTGCGCTTAAATGTAAATGTTTTGGCCTTCACTGGCATCTTATTTGGTATCAGCTTAGATTGGACTAATGTGAGTGTATACTCAGAAAAAAAATTCTAGTTTTTACGTCATTGGTCTTACTGTATCATAATATCTTATTAAATATGGGGATCTTGGATCTAATGATATTTTTTTCCTGTTTCCTTATCTAGGTGGGCCGCTTGCATTGTCTATATCCTTGGTGGGAAGATGCAACTGTGGATTTTATGATTAGCAGGGGTTATAATGTTAGTGCACAGATACAACAGGTATATTCCGAATTGTGCTGCCATTTGAATCAACAAATGTTATTGTGTTGTTTTGTCCTGTATATACAAAAGAGGACCCTTGTTATAAAACAAATCGAGTGGAAACAGCACTTAGAGAAGGGGAAACTTAAGTTTGCATTTAACAGATATCTATGGACTATGGAGCATGTGAAGGAGAACATTCGACGGTTCATGGAAAAGGACATTGTGTTCAAGAGCTCATAGATCCTTCATTCATTTTCAGGCATTTCATTTCTCTTATTGCACGATCTTTTTAACTTTCTGGTGCCTCAAAAGATGGTCAATAAAGCCCTGCAGCAACTTCTGAATGATCTCCAACATGGGAAATTTAATTGGCAGATGCAACTGCCTTGGTTTTTTATCTTGATCGTTAATTTGTGCTGCTCTTCCCAATCTCTTTTCTGGATCCTTAAGATCTTTGAGAATTTTTTTTTTTTTTTAAATAACAATAATAATCATTTTTATTAGAGGAAATTTCCAAACCCCCACCCCCCGCCCCCTTCTCTCTTTTGCTGGTGTAAGAAAATGCGGCAGGTGTCCATGCATAAGTTTGGTAGATCTAAGCATGAAATTTACTACAAGTTGCTTGTCTTCCTCACATATCATTGGAGTCGCTATTTTGAGCTCAAAGTTGTTAAATAGAATTATCCATAACAAGATTAATTACAGTTGTACTATTTGTGTATGAGAGAGAGTGAGGATTCTGATGGGAGTGTTCCTTAAATTTTGTGGGAATGAATCTGCCTTTAGTTCCAGAAGAAGGTTTATTGGCATATACTTAGTTGTGTTCGTATTTTTACCTCTTCACCCCCCACCCCTCTGCCCCCTTCTAATGACAATTTCATATTTCAATCAAACGCCACAAAATTTTACCGTCTCTGAAAGTGCTGTTTTCAATTTTATTTGCCAGGCAAAGCAGAAGACACTTACCATGTGGGGTGAGGATGACCAAATCATTAGTAACAAGCTTGCCGTGGTTAGTGTATTTTATGGATATAAAGCATAAAATGCAACTGATAAGTAATGGAAAACATGCTCAGGATTCAGTTCGAATAACAGATTTGCTTAATTCTTTGATGCATTAAGCAGAGACTGCACTGTGAACTGCCAAACGCAACTATACGTCAAATACCAGATTGTTGTCATCTTCCTCATGTCGAAAGGCCCAACTCAGTTGCCAAATTGATTGTGGATTTTGTTCAGGAAGATTGCTATAAAGGGATAGAATGTGTTTCCCAATATTGAAGTCCACTTTCCACTAGTTCAAGGGAATTTTTGTAAATGTAAAATCTTTCACAATTTGCATTCCATTTTTGCTTGGAGGTGACAAGCCATCTTTTATATTATTTGTTAGGCAAGAAACTTATTCGTAATAGACATAGATGCTGCCAGTCATTTTATTTGTATGCATTAAACTCAATTAAACATATTAACTACGTCCTGCATAGAAAATTATTATTATCAATTTCACATCCATGTGATGCTTCAATTACCCATTACGGAGTTTGATTTTAGGGACTAGTCTTAATTTCCAATATTTGCATCCTATTCTTTTCTTACCAAAATGGAATCTGCATCCTATTGTAAATTTCTTGCATCTTTCTACAAATTGACAAGGAAGTTGGATAGAAGCACAATCCTGCATACTTCAGTATGTAAATGGTTTAGTGTTTTTCAAGACTCAAAGGACTCCCGTTATCATTGTTATGTGTATCCTGTTTTAGTAATCAAAGTTTTAGTTTCAATGAGAAATATTAGCACAATAACCTTATCTTGTAAAGAGTTTTTCCAAAAACTAATTTACACTTTATTTATGTGGCAACTTTGACTAGTAGTCTGTTTAAGCTAACCCTAAAATTGTTGGAATTGAAACTTGAAAGACAGTATCATGAGCCTTATGTATATGACGCTGCAGGTTATCTATAAAAGTAGGGCCTTTCAAATTCCTGGGGCTACAACTGGCCAGGAATCATTATCATTGGAAGGAATCGCAAAGTTTGTATTAAAACATCTACCCGTGTTTGAATGTGTGATATACTTGATGTTTGGGCAACATATCTTGCAAGATATGCTGATGATGAAGCTTGGGACTACAACTCTTGTTGAACAAGATTTTCACATTTCACATGAACAAATAGACCAAAAAACATACAAATGCTCTTCTTTTCCTTTTACGAGCAGATGAATATGAATGCAATGCTTTATGTATGTGAAGGATTCGTGCTCTACCATTAACTTACATATCATCTCAACCAGTGGTTGGCTGCCATAATTCCCTGGATGATGGGAAGTCATTTTAAGTTTAGAGGATTAATTACAAGTTTTGATACTTTGACAACACTGCCCAAGTTAGAGGGGAAAATAAGTATTTAGGCTTTTTAGCCAAATTAATAAATGTTATCATTAGCCATTAAAGGTACCACTGCACCGAATCTATTATATTATCACTGATTTTTCATTTTAGAACTTGTGAGTTCACTGAGTTGTAAATCATTTCACTGATTTTTCATTTTAGAACTTGTGAGTTCACTGAGTTGTAAATCATTTGATTTGGTTAGTAGTTCACGAATCTCTCTCAAGTTCCAACACTGTTAAGCCAAACAGTGGCGGCTTTCAAAAATTTTTTTTAAGGTGATCACTAAGAAATTTAAATTATACAAAATCTAATAAAGCAATAACTTAAATATTTGTTATAATTATGAGTTGAGTCACTAAGTAGAATAAAATTGTTGTGACTACAAAGTCAAAAAGAATATAACTGTCGTCACCATTAATGAGAACTAACAACCCCAATATTTTTTTTTGTTACCATTTTTTAGGGAAAAATGAAATTAGAGATTATTTTTTATTGAATAGGTTGAACGAACTACAAATTTGAATGTTTAGCGATTTATATCTTTTTGTTTGATAGTAGGCTTTTTGTTGAAGAATTAGATAGCTTGTTGTTGTTTGGTCTTATGTTTGTTGTTATTTGAGCTAATATTTATTATTGTTATTTAAGTTTTTTTTTTTTTTTTTTTTGTAATTTTATAAAAGGAATTAAGGATTATGTTTTTTTTGGGGGGGGGGGGAGAGATTAATTTTGAAGTAATGCTATGTACAATATTTTACAGTAAATGTTTTGCAAAAGCTGTTATTAGTAGGTAAAAAATAATGTCAGCATTTAGCCCAAATTAAATCAGTAACAACTTACCACATTGAATTTGTTGTAAAATTATTATGAAAATGTTGTGAATGTAGTATTATTCTTATTTTTGTTGAACCCAACTTTCTATAATTCTCAAGTCAAGGTATTCAACATATTTATTAAGGTGCTCACAATAAGTTAGTTTAACATGTAATTCTTTTTTGACAAATGTATATAAGCAATTTTTTGCAAGTCAGGGTGGTCTTGTGACCACCCTAGCTTGCATGTGGAGCCATCAGTGAAGCCAAAGCATATGCACAATTGCTATTTTTTTATATTTTAAAACCACATATATATGGCCATGCACGTCAAACTCAATTATTCTGCTCTTTCAAGTGATGTTCGGACCACAACTTTTGTCACAACTTATTCACGTGGCAAGTTACGAGTGGCAAAATTGTAAATCCATCACTTACAACTTGCTCACGCGTCCTAGCAATTTTCATCTCTTTCCAACCTCTAGGTTAAACGATTCCGACATAGACACACCACGCCTCTTTTCTCCGTCTCTTTAACTCTTACATAAAGAAAGCAAATATCAAAATAAGCTGCCAAGTATTTTGCCTTTCATCAGAAGTGCACTTGGATTGGTACAAATGTAAACATCATGGGAGATGGGCACGTAGTGCGTCCTTTTTTTTTTTACCCCAAAAAAAAAAAAAAAAGTCCTTTTTCTGTCTGATGAGCCAAATTTGTCAAAAAGATCAACAAGAAACGTGTTCAAATTTGTGGCTTTGTGTTTGCTTATAGCAACAAAAACATGCTTGTTGGGGGGGGGGGGGGGGGGCCCACCCTTAA
>NW_027069809.1:371759-414806 GCF_002906115.3 Quercus suber
TAGAAAACTATTATAATCAATTTCACATCCATGTGATGCTTCAATTACCCATTCAGGAATTGCTTAATTTCCTATATTTGCATCCGATTGTTTGCTTACCAAAATGGAATCTGCATCCTGTTGTAAATTTCTTGCTTCTTTCTACAAATTGATGAGGAAGTTGGATAGAAGAACAATACTGCATGCTTCAGTATCGAAATGGTTTAGTGCTTTTCATGATTCGGAGGACTCCCGTTATCATTGTTATGTATCCTGTTTTAGTAATCAAAGTACTAGTTTTGATGAGAATTATTAGCACAATAACCATATCTTGTAAAGATTTTTTCCAAAAACTAATTTACACTTTATTTATGTGGCAACTTTGATCAATAGTCTGTTGAATCCGACCCTAAAATTGTTGTTGGAATTGAAACTTTATGTATACGATATTGCATGTTATCTTTAAAAGTAGGGCTCTCAAATTCCTGGGGCTGCAGTTGACCAGGAATCATTTTCATTGAAAGGAATGGCAAGATTGTATTCAAACATCTACTAGTGTTTGAATGTGAAATGCTTAGCAAAATTTCTTGCTAGAAATGCTGATGATGAAGCTTGGGACCAAAACTCTCGTCAAACAAAATTTTCTCTTTTCAGAGGAACAAATGAGACCAAAACACATTCAAATGCTTTTCTTTTCCTTTTATGAGCAGATGAATAAGAATGCAATGCGGATCAGCAATAGAAGCTGTACCTGGAAGGGCGGTCTATACAACTTTAGATAATGGAAGGGATTTTGTAGTGTGAGTAGCTAGAATTAATGGTGGTACAAAAACACGGTCAGGATTTTAATGATATCAATGTAAAAATATGAAGTTGTGAGGCGCTAGATCTACTTTTCTGAGTCACTGTCCAGAAAATTTTGTAATCCACCTTGAAAATTTTAGTCTAATCCTAGCTACCATTGCTAAATCAAGCAAAACCTAGTTCAGAAATACCATCTAGATGTCAATAATTAAATGCTTGAAAATACTATTTAAAGAAAGTGAGTCTTTTATCTATACGTTTGTGGTTCCCATAACACTGTTTGGGGATTTCACGTTTTTGTTTTCAACTAGCTTTCGGTTTACTGTTGGCAATTCGTGCGTTTGGCTTTTTTTCACAGGGACTATTTCTGATTGATGCGTCTCATGTGCTTTTAGCTTTGCAGCAGTAAAATATTATTTTGTCCTTAGGATAATTCATAATATCACTATTTGCGGGTCCATATTTATGGTTTAAAAAAAAAAAAAAAGCAATCATTTTATTTTATATATTGTTATTGATTTTTATTTACAGTATTTTTAACAAAATTTTTTAATAAAAAGTAACAAACATGAAGTTGCTTTAATCTAAGCATACCAAGCAACCTGATTTTAAGGTGTAATTTACATTATTACTAAATTAAAAATAAAGACTTGTCACATACACCCTCTCTATAAAAAAAAACTATTAGTCCCACTAGCCAAGGTGTGCAGCTCATCCCCTAAAAATAGAGGATATTTTATGATGATGGTTAACTTAATCGATAATTGTTTTTCTTTTTTAGGTAGACAAGATTCGAATATCAAATATTTTATTTAATGATAAGAGATTTTAACTAATTAGAACACGTTTATTTTTAATTGAGTGTGAGCAACTTGGATTTATTGGTTTAGACAATAGACGGTAGAGTACAACATTCAATCAAATGAGAAATTATTATATACTCTAGGGAGGGAGCATTGATCTCAGACTATTTAATAATTTTCTCAAATGCCAGCCTAGCAACACCTTTATGGATATTCTAGCATAAAATATTTGTCATCTTGACGTAAGTTGCATAGTAATATTAGGGCACAATTTTGCCACAATTTGTCAGTAAGACGAGTTGTGAGTGGTGTTGTGGATCCACCGCACATTAGACATTCAGCTGTTGCAGGAACGGGAAGTACCCAAGCAGCTTGCGCACACACATACATATATGCACAAGAGAGAAAGCGAAAACCTTTTCCTCGAATGAAAGTTTTTTATCTGCAGCTATGGACTCGATGAATTTAAGCTCAAGAAAATGCGGTGTAAGCTTCAACTTGTTTGCTTCAGCTTCCTTCGATAAACTAAAAACGTAGAGAGAGCAATAACATTAGTCATTTCTAAAGTACCATATTCATGTCTTTTAAACTGAAAAGTGAACGGAACATTCACCAGTAGAAATCTGTATCAGCTAAACTTTTTTCCCGAGCCATGTACATCTGGTTCTCAATTTCTTGCTGCTTCATAAGTATTTTGCTCATGTTCGCACTCTTCTCAGCTTCACTGATAGCCTTTTTTATATTTATCTCTACCTCTTTCTCAACCACTTACAGTTTCTCAATAGCAATTACGACCTAACAAAGTAACATCAAAATAAAACATAGAATGATGCACTCTATTAACGTCTGAGGCTTTTTACATAATAAATTATCGAATATGTTTGTCACTGACTGGTTTTGGGTGCAAACACATGCATGTGCAGCAATTGGGTATAAGGAAAAAAGCTTGTGATGTTAGTGCTCGTTGGGCCAAGGCTAACTGGTTTTTTTTTTTTTTTTGAGAAACTGGTTTAAATTGTTTAAAGGACATTAAAAAGTAAAAACACATATAATTTGTAAAGAATCGGCATATCTAGAATCATATTTTACGTGTGTCTCTATTTGCTTTGCTTAACTAACTGAGGAAAAAAAAAAAAGTGAAAGGACATTCTCTCGTATTCAGGAAAAACTGAGCCTTGTGCGTTCCACTTCCATCTGTTCAAAGTTGCGTCTTATGCTTTCCGGGATGGTTGGCTTTGTAACTCGAACACTGATGATTTCAATACCTGGAGCATAACGTGTGCAGTCACCCTGGAGAGCATCTTTCATCTTTTCAGCAATTTGTGAAGGTTAAATGCTTTGTCAATATAAAATGAAACAAACGAATAGAGAAGGATTAATTTGATAACCACTACACTTGCACGCGCGCGGTAGTAGTACCATGATGTTACACAACTACATGAATATAGTTATAAGCAGCTCCTTAATAATCCAGGTAACTTAACACCAACATAGATTCCTGAAGAGAGATTATCCATGGAAGTGAACACGACAATCCTTGAAAGTGAACATGGCACAACTTTAAGGATCCGTTTGATTGGAATTGTGAAAAAGTAGGAGGATAAAAAATAAAGAGAAAATAGAAAAATTGGATGGTAGAAAATATTTTAATTTTTCTCATTTGTATTTGGTTAAAGGGTGAAAAAAGTTTAGATGAAAAACTTATTTATTTGGTTAAGAAAAAAAGTGAGAGGATAGAAAATGTAATTTATATAAAATTACTCTTGTAGGGTCAGTTTTTATTGCCAAGCCCAAAGGATATGAGTCAAAGACCCAACGAACCTAGAACAATGAATTTGTAGAGAGTGGATCAAAGGTTTAGGCGCTGGCCGGCGTTCACGAAGCATGAACCCCTTTCTTTTATTGAAGAAAGAATACTTAGAACAATTTACAACTGGGGGATGCTTCTCGGACCATGGCCGAGGAGGCTTTTTCTTCCCCCATTCCAAAGACCCCCCCTCATTACATTTTGCTCACATCCCTTTATATATCCCCATCTTCTTCCTCCTGTTGATCATCTATTGGCCTTCCTCCTGACAGCCTATCCCATTAAAGGTCATATCCGTGCTCAAGTAGTTCACCTTGATCGATGCCGCCCTGCCAAGGGGTTACATCCCCATTAATGCGGCCAGAGGGGTTAGGTGAACGTATTCAATGCTGAGGTGACAGTTCGCCCAGAGCTTGCCCTTCTCCGTACCGAGGTCTCGGACGACCGAGGGTAGGGTCATCCTCGGACCCATCATGCGTCCTCGGCGTGGGCCATTTGGGCCTGGGTCGAAGTGGGCCTTGGCCACCCGATTTTCTAGACCCACAATAGCCCCTCAAAATCTTGCTGCACGCATCCTCGGGCAGGGAGAAGGATTTTGACATCCTCGGCCTTACCCCCCCACCCCTCGTTAGTGCTGGGGTCCATTCACCTGCCAAGGGCACGTCGCTGACGTTTCGGAGCACGTAACGTGTCCATCATTAAATTCAGGCGGCTCTGTGCTCCCCACGTCCAATGAGGCGTTACCCATCCAACGGTGGAGATTCGTCTTGCATTTATGGGCGGGAAAACTCGCATGGTTCCTCGATTTGGGGTATAAATACCCGTACGAACCATGTCTTCCTGTTCCTCATTTGTAACCGAGAATATTCGTGCGCCCCTCCTGAGTTCAGCCACACTCTCACTAACATCTCCAGCACAAAAGCCTGTCCGAGGAGCCCTTCCTTTTTCCAGTAAGTCGCCCTGTCTCTCTTTGACCTCTCTTTCTCTTTACCCTTTTTTCTACTTCGCCTGTTCCTTCTTAGTTCTATTAGGCGTCAACCGGGATAGGTAGGTTTAAGAAATACGTTGATACCGCGGAGGCGATGGAGGAGTTCATTACTGCCCGCAGAATTCCCGGTAATGTAGGCCTGAAATACTGTGAGGACGGGGAATGGCGCATACACAGGCAAGAGGGCGAGGTGGTAATTCCCATAGTCGCCTTCCTTGAAGGGGGAATGACGATCCCCATGGGGCCGGTGATGAGGGATTACCTCATGCATTTTCGGTTGGCCCCCACCCAGTGTGGGATAAACGTCTTTAGGATTCTGAGCTGTGTGGACGCCCTGAACGAGAAGATGGGGCTGAGGTTGACCCACCACGACGTGAACTGGTGTTACAACCTTCAGCTTCTTAAGGGCAAGTCGTATTACCTGAAGACGAGAGATGACAGGGTGTGGCTCATTCAGTGCCTCCCCGAGTCCAGCAAGGGGTTCTATGCGGATTTCCTCATCGTGTCAGGGGAGTGGCACGATGGCCTTCACTGCCCAACAACAGAGGGAACACCAGGTGGGGCAGTGGGAGATAGATGGGGTTTCAAGCTCTCGTCTTTTTTCTTTCCCCCTTTTTTTTTTTTTTTTTTTACTAACGTGGTGGTGCTTTTTGTTTGCAGACCCGCACGCCTTTCAGCGTCACTTCCATCTGGTCAACCGGGAAGATTTGTAAAAGGTGCTGAGGGCACCGGTGTATATAAACGAGGACGACAATCAGGTTAGGGCTGCCTACATAATTTTGGGTTATAAACCTACCCAGAAATCGTTCCCGGTTCCGAAGCACGTCATCCTCACCGGCGATCCTCGGCTTTAGAGGATTACCGTGACCGAGGACGGATTTTCGTTCCCCGAGGAGCCCTCCGACCAAGAAGCTGTCACACTAGCCGTCCCCTCCTCTTCCCAACCATTCGCCGAAGCCGCCGAGGAAACTCCAGAGGGGGAGGGGGACGCGTTTGACGTTTTCGCTTAACTTGATTAGTCCGAGGACCCTCCCAGGGACTTGGGTGATCCCAATTTGACCGAAGCAGACCTCCTTGCTCCAGAAGCCCCTCCTCGACCGACAATGGGTTACAAGAGGAAGCCCACCACCAATTTGCTGGACCTGCTTGAGGGCCAGCCGGGGGAGTCCCAACAGAAACCTCCTACTCCTCCTCCGAAGGCTAAGTCGACTTCCACTCGGCAGAAGCTCCTTCCTTCTTCTTCTCAGACGCGCTCGCCCTCTGGGCCCTTGCCTGCTGGCCCCAAGAAGAAGTAGGATAAGGGTAAAAGGATCGTGGAGGATAGGACGGTGTCCTTACAAGAGGAGGACACTACTCTGCGGTCGTCCAAGCAGCTTAAAATAGGCGACCAGAGCCAGGAGAGGCAGGTCGTCGACACCACCTCTTCTGAGGTCCAGGCCTGGCTCCCAGCCCCGATGCTCCGTGGGTAGCCCTTGAGGGATAACGCCTCCCTCAGGGATTTCAATGAGGGCGAAGGTGCGCGCGTGGCTGATGCGCTGGAGAGGAGCTTGCTACTCCCAGCAGATATGGCTGAGCTTAACTCTTTGACGAGCGAGTAGGTCTTCCTCAGCCTCAAGCAATATGTGGGGATGGTAAGGGCTAGAACCTCGACTCTTCCCCCACTTTTTTTGTTTTATTGGGCTTATAGCACATTGGTTGTTCTGGCAGGCTATCTAAGCTATCTTTATGCTGGAGGGGGCGGCAAACAAGCAGAAGGAGGACCTCAAACGGGAGCGTGCTTGGCGCTACCAGGCCATCAGGGCTCTGAAGAATTTTGAGACTGACCTCACCAACGCCTGAGAGGCTTTGACGGCGGCGACCAGGGAGCGGGACAGTGCACGGTTTGGTCTCGAGGGTGCCCAGACCCAGGCCAAGGAGCAGACGAGGCGCCTGGGCGAGGCGGAGGAGCAATTGCGGATCGCGAGGGATCTGATCGCTGATCTGCAGGCCAAGATGACAAAGGCCGAGGAGTCCTAGAGGGAGGCCGAAAGGGCCAGAGATCAGGCTTGGTGGGCTAAGGACGAGGCTGACCACGGCAGGGAGATGGCCGAGCGCGCTAAGGAGGAGGCTGAGACCGCAGCCTATGCTGATGGGATGGCTTCGGTAGAGGCCGCCTACAAGGCTCAAGTCTCGGGGGTGTGTAGGCGATATTGTTCCCAGGTCTGGGCTGAGGCCCTCAAACAAGCTGGGGTGGAGGCCACGTCCGACCTATGGAAGGCAGAGAACGTGTACTACCCCCCCGCCATCCGCGAGGCCGCCCCTGAGGACCCTAAAGTTGGGGAGATTGTTGAAGAGGTGGGGGCAGCTGAACTGGGGGAGCATTCGAGCGAGGATGTGCCCCAAGAGATAATGGAGATCCCTTCTGATGATCCAACCCCCACCACTGAGGAAGCAGCTGCTCTCGCCGTACCCCCGTAAACCGTCCCCTCAGGCCAGGGCTCGGAGGGATCAAGGGTTGCCTCTGTCCAGCCTGAGCAAAAGGAGTAGATTCCCCGGCGTCGCGGCTCGTCCTGCTTTCACGTTGTCATTTTATTTTGTTGTGCTTTTCCTCTATGTACTGTGGCTCTTGCCATGCAATTTTTACGAACTCATTGTTGTAATGCTAATTTAATCCCCCTTTATTTGAATTGCTTATTTGTGTACGTGCCGCCTGCTTTTCCTTTTTTTCTTAGATCTGTACGATTTTAACTTGAATTGTATGTTAGCCAATCGCGCCAGTAACGATGAAAAGGAGAGAGAACGTATGCATGGGCAGCTCTCTTGCGTCTTAAGGGCTAGGTGGTGCTTGGTCCTTTCCTAACTTGGGATATTTTGTAGTTAGCCTCCCTGTAGGCCTGAGTCCAAGGGCCATGCGATGCCCCTGATCTGTTCGGCACCCTGGTCTGATTGAGCGGTTAGTTTCCCCATAGGCCTGAGTTCGAGGGCCATGCAGTGCCTTGGTTTTGTCTAACGCTTTCATTTCTCTGTAAGTATTTAGTTTCCCCATAGACTTGAGTCCGAGGACCATGCAATACCTTGGTTCTGTCTAGTACCCAGGTATAGAGGAGCGGCTAGTTTCCCCACAGGCCTGAGTCCGAGGACCATGCAGTGCCTTGGTTCTGTCTAACGCTTTCATTTCTCTGTAAGTATCTAGTTTCCTCATAGGCTTGAGTCCGAGGACCATGCAATACCTTGGTTCTGTCTAGTACCCAGGTATAGAGGAGCGAATTTGGTCTTTGGCTAGTATTCATATTTTCTTTAGTTTAAGGAGAAAACAATCTGATGACTCCGTGAAGAAAACATCTAGACCCACCAACTTTCCTTCCACAAACACATTTAACCAAATACCCTAATAAATTTTTTCCCTCTCTATTTTCTCTTTTTTTTTTTCATCATTTCTAAAATCCATCCAACCAAACTGATCATAAATTTAAAATTTCAATATGCTAAATAATCTATTAAGAAAATGCTAAGACCACAACTTTTGTTACAACTTATTCACGTGGCAAGTTGTAAATTGTAGAGAAAATTAGAGAACGAAGAAAGGTTCAAGGTTTTTATTTAATAATTAATAATATAAAAATTAATTAATTAAATGTAAAAAATTTAGCAATATTAATTAAAATAATATAATTTTTAAAAAGATTCAAATATATCTTTGATTAAATAATAAAGAGTAAAGACTAAGTAGAATTTCTCTTTTCTCAAAAAAAAAAAAAAAAAGAGTAGAATTTCTTTTATTAATTTTTAACAAATTTATACAAGATAGATAATATATCAAAAGGTTTAATAAACTAATTTATTAAAAAATCGTTCAAGACTAATAAAAAAGAGCTTATCAAAAAAAAAAGAAAAAAAAAAAGAAAAAAGAGTATCCTACGTAGATCTTTTCCGTTTTGCTAAGTCAACATGGCTTTTCCCTCCGCCTCACTTAAACCCCACTGGTACGTTTTCTCTCTCTCTTTTCCTTCGCCTCACTTCACTATCAGAACTCAGGCCAGCCTCAATCTCTCTTACTTCACTTATTCACCCTCTAATCTATTTCAAGCCATCTCGTCAGTCTCTCCCCCAAACAAACAGATCCGGCAAAAAGAGGAAACTTGGGCTTTTGACAACCATTCCATTTTTAGCACCAAAGTTTACTGGTGGCACCAACAAAAGATCGTCGGCGTCATCAACGCCGGTCATCTACCACCACCAGCAAATTCAAGCCACAAAAAGAAATGTCTCGATCTCTGGAAGTTTGGTTCTTTATGGTTGGTTGGGTGGGCTGAAATATTGGTTTGGTCATTTTTCCGGTGGAGATCTTATGTAAACATGCATTAGTGGGTGTTTGGTCTTTTGAAGATTTGGATTTGTATGGGATTCGAAGAAGACAAGGAGGCAGTGGATATCAGTCAGAGATCTGAAGAAGACAAGAGGCGGTGGTATGGACTTTCTAGTAGAGGATTGGTGTTGATGAACCAGTGGTAGAGGGAACGTGGTGAGTTTTTATTTTTATTTTTATTTTTATTTTTTTAATATTTATTTTGAGAACTACTAATTATACCGTAAAGCAAAATTGGAAGCTGCCAAAATATTTTTCATTTATGGCTTTAAAGGGTATGTTTTCTTTAGGATCCATACCTGATCGAAAACATCAATATAGACTTACCGAAGAGAATGAGAGCTGCAGAACTGATTGATCTCATGATGAATTTTGTCATATATCCAGGTATTCTCATACTGCACCCCATAGTTCAGCAGAGTTTCATACACATAGTCCTTGTGAAGCCGGTTAACAACCTGAAAAAGAATATATAAGCTGAGAATTTCAAACCTTAGTGAAACCATTATGTTAACAAAGAGAGCAACTTCTTGTAACTTTACCTGTATCTTCTCAAAGTTGGTCATTACACCTCCTTTTTGTACCACAAGGAATATCACTCACCTGCAATTATACTCACAGGAAAGATTTGAGCATTAGACTGACAAGATGAAATTCCTCAATTTTCATAGCATCGAATTTTACCTGATCTGTCTGAAGGCTTACTTGAACAGGCTAACAATGGGTTATAAAAGGCAGCTTCAGATGAAAACCTGAAAATTAAGTACAAACAAAAATTTCGTTAGTTCAAGGAATAAGCAACTACAGAATGAAAATCATAAAGAAAATACCATAGTCAAACCTGGATATGTAATCGTCTTTAGAAGGGCACCTCCTCTCCAATAAACCCCAACATGACCTTCTGGGACTTGGTGCAGAATGGACAAACCATTCCTAATAGCTATTGACGATGGAATCACAATCTGTAAAATTTATATTCATGTCAGAGATTCTCGAACTTAAACCATAAACACTTATTCCAGTGGTTGAGATACAGAACAATGAACGATAAGAAGACTGTGAGAATCGAGAAACCACGGCCACGGGCACCACGGCCTTGAGGAGGCTGTGGAGTTAAGTCTGTTGTTGATGTCGTATTCATTTTACATGCAGAATCTGTAATATTCGTCTCTATTGAGCTTCCTTTTCCTAATCTAATTTGCTTCCTCTAATTTGTCGTATCTATTGATGACTATAGTCTGTTGTTGATGTCGTAAAGAGTCTATTGTCGTAATTTGCTTCCTTTGCACCACGGCCTTAAGTTTCACTCAACTTAATTTTATAGTTTCCCTTTTCCTATTGGAAGATGTAGTACACATGATTGGTAGACTCTTAGGCTCAATACTTATAAGGCAAGAGTGGAAGACATCTTTTTCCGATGTGGGATTAAGCAGCAAATCCGTGAGGGTGGTGGCCCTCGGCCCATTCTCAAAGCGGACGATTCCTTCTTGAAGAAAGACTAAGTTTCCTCCCACAATTTAATATATATATATATATATATATTAGTTTTTTTAATTACTTTATCCTTTTTTTTTGGACCTAAATTAGATTTTTTTTAATTATATTTACGTTAATGTTAGTGCATATTAACCATAATTGTCAGTATCGTATGATACGCGATATGTATCGTATCGTATACAAAAAGTTTCGTATCGTAAGGGCGTATTGTTAATATTCATGAATCGTCCGATACATAGATACGTATTGTATGAATCGTATCGTATCGTTGAATCATACGTATCGTACGATACATAGACAAGTGAGTTTAAAATGGGTTTTTTTTGTTAAAATTTGTGGTTTTATTTGATTTAAACAAAGTTGTTATACTTTTTTAACACAAAATTATTGGGAAACTTAATTGAGTCTAATAAAATAGCAAGTTCATGAATTTTTTCCTCCTTTCTCTTTCTCCTACAAAATTTAGATTATACTCATAACACTTACTTTCATATTTGCAAATTTATTTTCTGTGCTATTAATAATGTATTAAATGAAAATATAATTATCTTTTGTTTTGTTATTATTATTTTGAGTCAAAAAGCTAGAATGCCAAGAAAAAATATAAAGAAAAAATTATTAGAATTAAAAAAAAAAAACTAAATGTTGATAATAATAAAGAAAATGTCTATTAAAAAATAATTTTGCAAGATATTGAACATGATGATAATATTGACTTAGATGAAATTAATTAGCCAAGATGATGAAAAGATATTATCATTTTGATTCATATATCATGTATTACTTCTGAGTTTAATCAATTTGAATGTACATATTATAAACATAAGTTAATTTGATGTATTTAGTTAGCTTTGTTAAATTTTATTACAAAAGTAATGATTAAATTGGTCATTAGTTGAATATATTTCGAATTTATAATGAATATACCTTTTATATATGTATATCTATAATTATTTTATAATTTTATTAAGTGTTTGTATATCTTACAATACATGATTTGATACGATATATGATATTGAAAAATCAAAAATCGATTCACGTTACGATTCACGATTTGACAACTATGATATTAGCTATCATTTGATACTTTATCCACACACACAAAAATAATAATTAACATATAAATTAGGCTAAAAGTAAAATCGTTACTTTATAATAATAAAAATTTGATACAATACTTATTGTTACTTTATCCAAATAAGAGCCTTACTTAAACTTAAACTTGTTATGTTAATACATATTAGCTATTNAAGAGGAAACTTGGGCTTTTGACAACCATTCCATTTTTAGCACCAAAGTTTACTGGTGGCACCAACAAAAGATCGTCGGCGTCATCAACGCCGGTCATCTACCACCACCAGCAAATTCAAGCCACAAAAAGAAATGTCTCGATCTCTGGAAGTTTGGTTCTTTATGGTTGGTTGGGTGGGCTGAAATATTGGTTTGGTCATTTTTCCGGTGGAGATCTTATGTAAACATGCATTAGTGGGTGTTTGGTCTTTTGAAGATTTGGATTTGTATGGGATTCGAAGAAGACAAGGAGGCAGTGGATATCAGTCAGAGATCTGAAGAAGACAAGAGGCGGTGGTATGGACTTTCTAGTAGAGGATTGGTGTTGATGAACCAGTGGTAGAGGGAACGTGGTGAGTTTTTATTTTTATTTTTATTTTTATTTTTTTAATATTTATTTTGAGAACTACTAATTATACCGTAAAGCAAAATTGGAAGCTGCCAAAATATTTTTCATTTATGGCTTTAAAGGGTATGTTTTCTTTAGGATCCATACCTGATCGAAAACATCAATATAGACTTACCGAAGAGAATGAGAGCTGCAGAACTGATTGATCTCATGATGAATTTTGTCATATATCCAGGTATTCTCATACTGCACCCCATAGTTCAGCAGAGTTTCATACACATAGTCCTTGTGAAGCCGGTTAACAACCTGAAAAAGAATATATAAGCTGAGAATTTCAAACCTTAGTGAAACCATTATGTTAACAAAGAGAGCAACTTCTTGTAACTTTACCTGTATCTTCTCAAAGTTGGTCATTACACCTCCTTTTTGTACCACAAGGAATATCACTCACCTGCAATTATACTCACAGGAAAGATTTGAGCATTAGACTGACAAGATGAAATTCCTCAATTTTCATAGCATCGAATTTTACCTGATCTGTCTGAAGGCTTACTTGAACAGGCTAACAATGGGTTATAAAAGGCAGCTTCAGATGAAAACCTGAAAATTAAGTACAAACAAAAATTTCGTTAGTTCAAGGAATAAGCAACTACAGAATGAAAATCATAAAGAAAATACCATAGTCAAACCTGGATATGTAATCGTCTTTAGAAGGGCACCTCCTCTCCAATAAACCCCAACATGACCTTCTGGGACTTGGTGCAGAATGGACAAACCATTCCTAATAGCTATTGACGATGGAATCACAATCTGTAAAATTTATATTCATGTCAGAGATTCTCGAACTTAAACCATAAACACTTATTCCAGTGGTTGAGATACAGAACAATGAACGATAAGAAGACTGTGAGAATCGAGAAACCACGGCCACGGGCACCACGGCCTTGAGGAGGCTGTGGAGTTAAGTCTGTTGTTGATGTCGTATTCATTTTACATGCAGAATCTGTAATATTCGTCTCTATTGAGCTTCCTTTTCCTAATCTAATTTGCTTCCTCTAATTTGTCGTATCTATTGATGACTATAGTCTGTTGTTGATGTCGTAAAGAGTCTATTGTCGTAATTTGCTTCCTTTGCACCACGGCCTTAAGTTTCACTCAACTTAATTTTATAGTTTCCCTTTTCCTATTGGAAGATGTAGTACACATGATTGGTAGACTCTTAGGCTCAATACTTATAAGGCAAGAGTGGAAGACATCTTTTTCCGATGTGGGATTAAGCAGCAAATCCGTGAGGGTGGTGGCCCTCGGCCCATTCTCAAAGCGGACGATTCCTTCTTGAAGAAAGACTAAGTTTCCTCCCACAATTTAATATATATATATATATATATATTAGTTTTTTTAATTACTTTATCCTTTTTTTTTGGACCTAAATTAGATTTTTTTTAATTATATTTACGTTAATGTTAGTGCATATTAACCATAATTGTCAGTATCGTATGATACGCGATATGTATCGTATCGTATACAAAAAGTTTCGTATCGTAAGGGCGTATTGTTAATATTCATGAATCGTCCGATACATAGATACGTATTGTATGAATCGTATCGTATCGTTGAATCATACGTATCGTACGATACATAGACAAGTGAGTTTAAAATGGGTTTTTTTTGTTAAAATTTGTGGTTTTATTTGATTTAAACAAAGTTGTTATACTTTTTTAACACAAAATTATTGGGAAACTTAATTGAGTCTAATAAAATAGCAAGTTCATGAATTTTTTCCTCCTTTCTCTTTCTCCTACAAAATTTAGATTATACTCATAACACTTACTTTCATATTTGCAAATTTATTTTCTGTGCTATTAATAATGTATTAAATGAAAATATAATTATCTTTTGTTTTGTTATTATTATTTTGAGTCAAAAAGCTAGAATGCCAAGAAAAAATATAAAGAAAAAATTATTAGAATTAAAAAAAAAAAACTAAATGTTGATAATAATAAAGAAAATGTCTATTAAAAAATAATTTTGCAAGATATTGAACATGATGATAATATTGACTTAGATGAAATTAATTAGCCAAGATGATGAAAAGATATTATCATTTTGATTCATATATCATGTATTACTTCTGAGTTTAATCAATTTGAATGTACATATTATAAACATAAGTTAATTTGATGTATTTAGTTAGCTTTGTTAAATTTTATTACAAAAGTAATGATTAAATTGGTCATTAGTTGAATATATTTCGAATTTATAATGAATATACCTTTTATATATGTATATCTATAATTATTTTATAATTTTATTAAGTGTTTGTATATCTTACAATACATGATTTGATACGATATATGATATTGAAAAATCAAAAATCGATTCACGTTACGATTCACGATTTGACAACTATGATATTAGCTATCATTTGATACTTTATCCACACACACAAAAATAATAATTAACATATAAATTAGGCTAAAAGTAAAATCGTTACTTTATAATAATAAAAATTTGATACAATACTTATTGTTACTTTATCCAAATAAGAGCCTTACTTAAACTTAAACTTGTTATGTTAATACATATTAGCTATTAATTTTTTATATTGACTTAAAACTCCTAAGAAGGTTCCTTGCATTTGTTTTCCTTATAGTCTGAAATGTTACAGCACTAAAATCAATCGGTGCCCCAGCTCATGCTTATTGAATTATGAGCTTCCAGGTTTTTTTTTTTTCTCATAGTAAATTGATATACTTTATATTGTTAAGGTCCTGCTATGAAATTGATGCGAAATTGGGAATGGGGTTTAGTGTTTGAGTGGTTGAATTCGAGGACAACCAGCCTTCTAAGAAATATGAAAGAGGGAAGAGGGGGAATAGAGAGATTAGGTAGTAGTTAGGTTAATTATTCAATATCTCATTTTAGCCTTCAGGCAATCTTTTTAGTTTTTACAATTGTTGCTCTACAGTTAAGATCTGTTACAACCTGTGAACTACCTCTAACTGAATTATGCAGCTGTAACCCACTAACTAATTCTTCCCACTCAAGACAATGGTTATCTACTAGGGGTGAGGCTTAGGTCCAGTGCATATAGTGCACTGGGTCCATTAAGATTGTGACATGTATTTAAAAGTGAACACGTGTTATAATCTCAACAGGTCCAGTGCAACTGAACACTAGACCTAAGTCTCACCCATCTACTAGTACCCTCTAATGGTATAATAATCCATAGTAGACTAGTAGCTTGGTAATAGTCCAGCTCAGCACCTCTACTCCAACTTAGCACTGGACCCTTTTTTTATTTTTTGGCTGAATAAACATCTTTATTTCACAAAAGGAAACCACAAAGGGTACAACAAAGAACTCATGGGACTTTGCCCTTCTCTTTCTAAAGCTTAAGCCACTAACAAGGATGGATCAAAGATGTAGACAGGCCCAGAGTTGTTACAAAAAGCAGCCCAAAGGGCTAACAAATGAGTTGAGGAATTACCCTCTCTTTTGACAAAATAAAAAGAAACATCATCAAACATATTACAAAGAGCTAAAATATTTTGCAATATTACATAAATAGTCCATTGAGAGGATGACTTTTTGTCTTTAAGAGGAGTAATAACATTCCAAGCATCACCTTCTATTATCACTCTTTTGAGCCCAGTTTCAATTGCTTGATTTACCGTTGCATAGGCCACTTTGGTCACTTTGGTTTCACTCCTCAGAGGGCTTCCCGAGTCCAAAATGTCAGTTAAAGCCAAAACAACTTTGCCATGATTGTCTCTGCCCACCACTGCAACTGATGTTTTATTCTCTCTTATGGCAACATCAAAATTTAATTTCATCCAACCAGTTAGAGGAGGGGTTCAACTAGACTCATTCAATTCTAGTTTTTCCCCCACAATCTTCTTCCCAAGCTGCTTTTTGTTTTAGTTGAAAGAGCTCTGAATTTTCCTAGCTAGATCTACCACCAAACCAATATCTTCGCCCAATCTCGCCTTATTCCTCTGCATCCAATCCTGTCACACACAATTGAGGCATATAATTGGAAATGACGGGATTCCTCTTCCCTTATTTCCAATTTCTCTTTGGGGTCAATGATGCATTTTACTCACTCTGTAACATCAATATGTGATAAATTAGACATGTCTAAAGGCCATGGAGCCATAAGCCATACTTGAGAGGTCCAAGGACTTTGGAGGAAAATATGTTCAATTATCTCAACTGCATTCTTGCATAAAAAGCACTCAATAGATGGGAAATGAAATCTTTTTTCCAGCTCCTCACCTACAGGGAGCATCCTCCAAGAAATCTTCCATAGGAAATTCTTGAATTTGGCATGGACCTTAAGTATCCATAGTCCTTTCCATTCTTTAATACTAAGAGGATTTGGGCCAGTTAATTGGGGTTGGATGATTGACATATAAGCTGACTTGACTGAGAAAGAGCTCAATTTTGATAAACACCAAAAAATCTGGTCATTTTGTTGGGGATGGGGAAGGTTGATTTTAAGGATTTTCATTGCTGTCTCCGTATCAAATAAATTGAATAGCTTACCATGATCCCATTGTCTTGAGTCGTGGTCAATGAGACTAGCCACATAAACATCACTGCTACTTATGTCATTGGGGCTAGTGGGAATAGATATGACTTATGAGTAACGTTAGAAATACAAACTTTTTTACAAAAGTATTTACAAACGGCTGATTGATGAGTGGTTATTGGTAAATGAAAAAATAATGTTAATGGTGGGCCTTAATGAAAATCAATAAGAAGTTGGCGACATCATCAATTTGTAAAAATGTTATCAAATAGTTTGTGGCTATAATATTACTCTAAAATATATTGTAAATGATATCCTCCCAAAGCTTTTGCTTATGTGATTTCGGATGTAAGAAAGTCCACCTCATAGGCTCATAGTTGAACTTATGAATCTATTGCCCAATTGTCAGAAAATGCTTTCTCTTTTCTTTTTCATTTTTGGGAAAATTACATTTCAAACTCTATAAATTGAAATTCATTTTATTCACACCATCATGCACACATATCAACAAAGGCCGCACTCACATTCTACCAAACAGTCCCTCAAAACAGAACAAACATTTCTTAGGTTTCATGATCCTAGGTTCTAGAGAGCGTGAGGGAAAAGAAAACTCGGAAAGGGTACACTTCTCTGAGAGCGCATAGAATATACTATTGGAAAGGTGTTTCAGTATCAGTAGATGTTATCATGATATATATTCACATGTTGTACTCCTAATATTGCTGGTAATTTCAGAAATGCTTCTTGTTGGCATTGGGCCTAATTGGCACCCATGAGGATGTGGTTAGCCCAGTATCAAAGAAAAGAACCTCATAAGTTCCTTGTGCAAAGTGGTTTGGAAGCCTACTATCTCCCATTTGGTCTCAAAGTAACTCAAGAATTCATGGAGGAGAGGTCAAAACAGAGGAAATCAGAGTGAAGCGTGTGAGAAAAGATGTCAAGTTTAGGGTGATGTTTAAAAGGAAGTGGCTGCAACTCTATCCTAAACAGAGTTCTCTATCGTAACTGGTTTCTAGTTCTACCTCATTCCATCCTTCATGACCTTTACTTAAAAGTTTGCTAGTAGCTGGGTCTGTGATTGGTTTGTTTGTTAAAGCAAAATGTTGGGTATGATTAGAACCAATATGATGTTGTAGTTTAGTCTGATGTTGGGATGGTGCATTGTTTTCATGTTAAGTAGGGAGTTTATGTTAGGGTAGATGCCCTTGTTGGAGTGGACTAGCTGAAGTCTCGGTGTTTCGAATGTTTCTGTTTGTATTGATTTTTTTTTTTTTTTTTTCCAGTAGAGTTTTAGGTAATTTGCAGGGATGTTTTGTTGGTTTTTGGTGGTGTTTAGAACTGGGTTTGCAGTGGGGTTTTAAGTGAGCTCTTGACTTGATTTCACAGACCATTTGGGATTAATTTTCTGGTTTATGGTTGGGTTTTTAGTGAGCATTTGAGTGCCTTCTATAATAAGTGAAATCCTGGAAAACAAATTCTGAAATTCTTAGAGTTTTATGTTAAATTGTGGTTTATTGTGAGAACAATATTTATCGGGATTTGCTATTATAAATTTGTAGATTTCAATTGTTTTGTTTTTATTATGTTACTCATTGCTTTTTTTTTTTTTTTTTTAGAAAAATGCAAAAAAGGGTGCTTATAAAAACAAAGTTATTGACAATTGGAAGGACATTTAGATCTTGTGTGGGAGACATAGAGCTACTGGCATTGGAGTAGAACATATGGACAATGCAGTAGAAATTATGGATGAGGAAGGAGAAAATGAGGTGATTTTTCCTATTGCACAATAACCATGTTAGCATTCGGTATCAATAAGTTTTGCAGTTGAGTCTCACCAAAGAAAAAAGAGTAGGAAAGATCCACTAGTTGAAGTTGTTACAAATATTGGTTCCTCTCTTAAAAGGTACTTCACAGCAAAGAAAAATCAAGAGCATCCACAACCATCTGATGAAGAGATACATATAGTGGTTTCAAAGGTGTCAACACTCACGTGGCTTGAAATATTCAAAATAGTTGAGAAGTTAATGCATGGAGGTGCAAGGGTATTTTTAAGTATTTGAAAATTCTTTCAAATGATGATGATAAGAAGGATTGGATTCGACTTCTACTTAGTTGCCATTAATTTGTTCTTCTCGAAGTTGTGTAAAAGACACATTTTGAGTTTTTAATCTTTCTCTCTTGATATATAACTTTTTAGTTGTTAAGAGATTTAGAATAATTTTTTAGTTTGTGACTTTGAATGTTGTGAAAAAAAAAAAAAAAAAAAAAAAAAAAAAATGCATTTAGATGTCCTCTCTAGCTAATATTAAGCATTTTAGTTCTCAATAGTTGGCAAGATTTTTTTTTTAGTTGGCTATGACTAAAGATGTTTAGTCCTCATCTTGTTAATTGGATTATCAATATTACCTCATGTATTTAAAATTAAATGTAGAAAGATTAAGAAAAATTATAATTAAAAAATATATTTTATTAATCTTAAATCCAAATTTAAGTAAGTTTCAAATGATTAATTTCAAATGCTTCATTGTTTAAAAAGACTCAAATAATGAATTTTAAAATCAAGAGATTTCAAATCAAAGGCATTTGAAATCAATGGTTTTCAAATGTACTGAGGTTTTGATTGTCAAAATAAATTTCACTCCTAATACATGAAAGAAAACAACATTTCATATTCATGTTCACAATTCCCTTAAAATTGAGAATCTATATATATAAAAAAGCTGAAGCATAGCATTTATTACTGCTGAGCTCCTATTGCACCACCTCATCGCCACATCATTGGCCACGTAATTATTATTTTTCTTATTTATTTTTTAATCTTATTTTTTAACAAAAAAATATAAATGGGTTATTGACTTTACATATTAATTTTGGGCAGTTTTAACATATATATAATTTTGCCTTTACATATTCATCTATTTTAATATATAATTTATTTTTATTCCTTTTTTTTACCAAAAAAAAAGATTATTGACTTTACACAATAGATTTATTATTATTATTTAAAAAAAAAAAATCACTTGCATTTGAAGCCCCCCCCCCCCCGTAAACGTTGCATAAAATCTTTAAAAAAATATTTTGAAAAAAATATAATCTATAATCTATTATAAAACTTGAATCCTTAAAACTGATTGATGTACAAAATGGTAACACATGTCATTTTATTGAAACATAAGTGAATGTCATTCTATTCTCTTTCTTTTCTCTAGCTCATCTTTCTTTGAATTGATTAAAAATTTGGTGTTTTAGATTTTCATCCCAAAAGGATGGCATTTCAAATTAATTGGAAAAAAAATAAAAATAAAATTTGGCGTTGCAGATAACAAACGTCACCTACACTCTAGTTAAAGCGTTTTAGATACTCACTTTTACTCCCTCACCCTTTCCACTTCTCAATTCAATTTGAGTTCTCACGCTCAGGCACAACACAAAACCCACCTAAATTAGCTCTCTTGACCTCCCTCTACACTTCTTTGAAAGGGGAATATCAATGCTTTCTGTGGAACTTCAAGGTCACACAAGTAAGCTCCCGCTAATTCTCTACACATGCAAAGTTTTATTAATAGCACTAAAAGTTAACCATTCCTTGCCCGTGGGGTTGAGCTTGACTTCCCAATTTGCTTTTTCTATCTTTGTAGGACCATTATTGGTTGTTCAGGGGAGTTGACTTGAGTACTGCTTACACCCTCAAGTATTTGGAACAGGTTAGATGTGCACAGTGCCTTCATGTCAACATCTCTCATATTTCTCATAAGTTAAATTGGAAAGCATATAGAGTTTTTTTTGGAATGCAACCAAGAGAGGTGACCGGGTTCTTGCTTCTATCAGAATTTGTAGTTCTTATCCACGAAGTTTAGGGCACTATAATCTATTCAAATACTCCTCAAGGTACAGGTCTCACTGTCTTTTTTTCCTATCTTCTTTGACATTATACAACAACATATCATACACAAACTTGACACAGATATATAAACCTTCTAAGACTAAGAGCAATATTGGATTTTCATTCAAAGGTTTGTTAGTTTTAGACAATTTCTCATCATCCTATCATATTCAATCTGAAAATGATTGTTATGTTCTTAGCTGCATGCTTTTTTAATTTCAATAAGACAGAAAATAATTTTGCTTGATGAGCCACTTGCTAAAAATAACCTCTTTTATGGAGTCATGATCAAAATGTGAGATTTATAAATAGACTTGATGAATCATTGAACGGTTTTAGACCCCTTAAAACAACTAGATTGGTTAGCCTAGATTAATTAGCCAAGTTGTTACTTAGTCAAATTATGCAATTCTAGGTTAAAGCAATCAAATAATCATATCAAAATAATAAAGCAGCGGAATAATAAAAGACACAATGATATGATCACCCAGAAAACCACACAGTAAAAACCTGGGGAGGATTTGACCCCCGATCCTTAAGGCAAACCTGAATCCACTATGAAAGAATCGAAGTTCATACAAAAGGACTACAAGCTCCCCGCTCAACTTCCTAATGCTACCTACCAGTAGAACTTACTGACACAACCACGTGTAAGCTCCGAATCCACAGACTTCTTCTTTCTTGAATTCTTCAATCAGCTACAAACACCCACGCTTGATATTCTTTAAGTTTCAATGGTAGCAACCAAGTTGATTATCAAGATGTTGATACTATCTCTAACTTGAAAACCCTAAGCTTTGTGTAAAGGAAAGCTCCTCTAGATCTCACAAGAGATTTACACAAAACAGCAATGTATGAGCAATAAAGACTTAGAGAGGTTTGGGTACAAAACCCTAAAAATAAAAGGAGGCACAAGAAGCACTCTAATCTCTCTCTTCAAAAGTCCTAAAAACATTCTAGGGTTTTCCTTATATATAGGAGTGTTTTACTTGAACCCCAAGACGTTTAAATAGAGTTTGGGCTGAACTGGAACTCTGCAGAAAAAATAAATCTGTACGTAGTTCGATCGATCGAGTCTAATTTTCGATCAATCGAGTCATACAGATTTAGTCCAATAAATCTGCAATCACTCGATTCCAGTTTTACAAATAAACATACTTTGAGCAAGCCTAAACAAGACTAAACATATTGTTTTGATCATGATTTGCCAACATTACACATTAGAGTTCTAAATACATAAAATCCTAAATCTTTAAAACCTAACAATCATTATCACATTTAGTCTAATGTATGAACTAACGTTATTACATATTCTCCATTGAAAGAAAGAAAAAAAAAAGTTATTTGTGTTTTGTATTTGGCTTAATGGTTTGTTAACTTTTATTTTTTAAAAGAAATTTATAACTTTCATTGTTTCATTTGAAATTTGTACCCCATTGCGAAATCCTCCTATTGAAATATAACATTGTAACATGTTCTTTTTTGTTTACCTCAGTGACATTGCTATTACGTTATTTGTTGATTACTTAATTATTGCCATTATTGTTTTGTTAGATGGTTCAATTGTTGAGTTATTATTATTCTATTATAGGTTAAAGCATCTAGCTATCTAATTTATGTTGGTTTCAAAGCTTAAGCAAACAACAATCTTATCTGGATAAATCTCTCAATGATCATGTGGAGCAAAAAACAATTTAAATTTTGCCAATAGGCGAAGGAAGATCACATGTTGGATTGAATTGGAGAGAAGTAACTGGCAAATTTGTAATGTTTCACCCATAAATAAGTAATTAAGTTTTCATGATTATTATTGAAATCTGTTTTGCAATTTCAACAAATGTATAACAGAGTTTATGTATATTCATTTCACTAATACAATTAACATGAAACTATATATGTCACATATCGTGTGGTGGAAAAATTACTAATAATCTATATCTATATATCTAAAAGTTGAAGCATAATATTTATTGCAGCTAAGCTCCTGTTGCGCCATCTTATCGCCATGTCATTGGTTACATAATTATTATTTTTCTTATTTATTTTTTATTCCTATTTTTTTTTTACAAAAAAATATAAATAGATTATTAACTTTATACATTCATATTAGACAGTTTTAACATTACATATGTGTGGGGCCAGAAAGAGTTAGCCGGTCATGGCCCGCTTCAAACCAGACCCAAAGGCCCACGCCGAGGAGGTGTCCGAGGTCCGAGGATGAGGGCGTAAAGCCCAGTTACCCAGGAAACAGTGCCGAGGAAGATTCCTTCCTCGGATGGGCGAGACCACAGAGTGAACACGCAGCACGGCATCAAGGGGAATCTTCCTGAACACCCAAAGAGCAAATAGCAGGTACCCAGCGCCGGCAGTGGAAGCATGGTGGAGGAACAAGCCCCGGATGAACTGTCACCTCAACATTAAATGCCCTCAACTAACGCCCTGGCCGCATTAATGAGGATAGAACTCCTGAATAGTGCTGCTTTGGGTGTTGCAACCCACAGGAGGAATGGGGATGCAGCTGATGGGACAGGTTCTCAAGTGGTGGCCTGGCTGATCAACAAATGTAGGGCCAGGATCAACTGAAAGAGATATATATAATGTAAGGAGTCCCTCTCAAGAAAGAGGGACAAGAAAAATGGATCAGAATGGAGAAGTACTGTAGCAACTCGTGTTCTCTCAAACCTTGTAATCAATCTTAAAAGAAGTAATAAGGATTTCAAGTCCTATAAGGCTCGTCCGAGGAGCATTATTGTGCCTCTCAATTTACGTTTAAGTTACTACACCCCCAAACATCCATGCATGGCCGCCGCATTCCTCGCTAGGGCCTAGTTCTCGAACCCATTCTCTATAAATTCATTGCAGGGTTAGCTGGACTTGGGCCCATTCTCTGAATAACAGAAGCACCCAACACCGGTCCCTACAATATGATTTTGCTTTTACATATTCATCTACTTTAATTTAGAATTTATTTTATATTCTTTTTTTTTTTACAAACAAATATAAATAGATTATTGACTTTACGGATTTATCTTGAGTGGATTCAAACTTCACATATAATTTTGCCTTTATATATTCATCTACTTTAATTTAGAGGGTCATTCTAGATGTTTATAACTAAATAATGAAATCAATGAAGAATCAAAAACCAAAAACAATGCCTATACATATCTATATATATATATATATATAAATTTTTTTCAACTTTTAATCTTCTTCAATCATTGTCTTTTTAGTTCAATCTTTCATCCCCTCCAATAATTTTTTTTTTTTTTTTAATTTTCATTTGATTTCCTTTAGATTTTTAAAAGTTTCCTTAATATCTTCTTAAATTCTATAGTTTCACTTTGTTCAATCTTTCATCTACTTCCACCATTCCTCTTCCTTCTTAATTTTCATATAAATTTCTTATTACATCATTTCCACCTCTCTCCCCTATTCCTTCCAAGTTGCCCACGACAAAAAGGTCACTACTCTCTCTCTTTCTCCAATTTTGTTTCTTTTTTGGTGGATTTTTTTATTTTATTTTATTGATTCAACCATTTTTTTTTTCTACTAATGGTTTTTTATTTAATTTTTAATGTTGATTTAATTGTAACATTACATGTGTTTATCTTTTTGGTATTTGCATCGACTTTTATGCATATTTAGGTAGTTTGGTATTCTAATTTCCGATCACAAGTTATTTTTCTTTATCCCATTGGTTTGTTTTGATTTGGGCTAATAATAAGTTGTTTTGCAAGTTAGAATTTGATTTTTTTATCGTGATCAATTTAAATGTTAAAATATATGAGACTTTACTAATTTTTGTTTATTATTTAACCCTTAGAGGTGGACAAAGTACTCTTAATAGTTGTATTAAAAGTATTTTATAATGCCATTTATTCAAAGAGAAGCAAAGGTTTAGTCAAACAAAAATAATCGGGTGGGTGATATATTTTAGCTTTTGCAATTGTATTTTAATTATTATTATTATTTTATAACAAGACATATATAGAAATTTAATTCTTAGATTTTGAAAATAATTGTTTATCTGATAATATGTTCTGGATGGATGAAATTGCAATTTCAAGAAAGAAAATAACCATAATAGATTATCAACAACAAATTGTTTTGCTAATTGGTTCAATTAATCATTGTTAAGTTTTGTTAATTTTTTAAGTTACGTTTTTCTGTGTTTGGATTGTAGGGTAGGAAAAATAGAGTTTTAGAAAGTTTGTTTAAAAATAAAAGAATAATTTCCAAATTTTATATTCTTTTTAATGATTCACAAAATGTTACAAATAAATTTTATTAAAAAATGAATATTTTTGTTAACTTGCCTTTTGAATTTTTGAGAAAAATTTTTTTGTTTTCATTTTGGTACTACAAAATTTGTATATATGATTTATGATTGTTCCTATAATGAATGTTCAAATTCATATTTATGACTATGATTGTTCCTATATTATATTTATGATTGTTCTTATAATAAATAAAAATGTTATTATGAAATACATTATTATTTATTAAATTAATACAAATTGTAAAAAATAAATTTAATGAGACCATCCTAAAAAATTCATCACACGCAACGCGTGGGTTTGCGGCTAGTTTATGTAAATATGAAAATCTTGTGATTTAATATTCCAATTATAGCGGTAAATAGAATAATTAACCTCACACAGTCTAATTCAATGTATCTTATACACTTGATACATTAAAATATCAACTAAAAGTCTCCATTTCTATGATCAAAACAAACCATCTTAGTCGACATATTATAATCTTCGCATATAAAATACCCAATTTAATAACTAGCCACGAAATCAAAATATTGAATTTACAAGAAAGTTGTGATTTATATATTCTATAACTAAGACATATAAAATTACATACAATGCATTTCAAAGACCATATGATAATATCAAAATATTTATGTTGCCATTATTCTAGATGATAAAATAACTTTTATTAATTTAATACATAATTTTGTATATTATTTCATAAAACATAATATCACACATAATTTTGTACATAATGCCATACATGTAATACATAATGTCATGTCATACATGTAAGAATTAAAGGCAAGTGAAGCTATTCAGCTGTTACAGGAAGTACACAAGCAGCCTGCACGCACACGCATACATAAACAAAATAGGGTAAACGAAGACATTTTCCTCAAATGAAATTTTTTTAATTTCAATATTTTCCTCAGATGAAAAATTTTTAATTAAAACTATGGCCTCGATGAATTTAAGCTCCAGATATTGCGGTGTAAGCTTCAATTGGTTTGTTTCGGCTTCCTTCGATTCACTAGAAACGTAGAGAGAGCAATAACATTAGTCATTTCTATAGTACCATATTCACATATTTTAAACTATTCATATCTTCTCCCAAAAAAAAAAAAAAATCATAACTTTTAAACTGAAAAGTGAATGGAACTTTTACCGGTAGAGATTTGCATCGGCTTTAATTTTTTGCCAACCCATGTATATCTGGTTCTCAATTTCTTGCTGCTTCCTGGCACTATCCTTTTCCATCAACTTCTGTTCCATAAGGATTTTTCCCACATTTGCGCTATTCTCAGCTTCACTGATAGCCTTTTTTTTTTTTTTTTGCCTCTGCCTCTTTCTCAACCACTCTGTGTTTCTCAATGGCTATTAGGACCTAACAAAGTAACAACATAAAACACAGAATGATGCACTCTATTAACTTCGGAGGCTTATTGTATAATAAATTATCCAATATGTTTGCCACTGACCGGTTGTGGGTGCAAACACATGCATGTACAACAATTGGGTATAAGCAAAAAAAGCTTGTGATGTTAATGCTCATTGGACCAAGGCTAACTGGCTTTAAGGGCATTAAAAACACATCTAATTTGTAAAGAATCCGCATATTAAGAATCATATTGTGTGTGTGTGTGTGTCTGTCTATTTGCTTTGCTTAACTAACAGAGGAAAATAAAAGAAAGTAAAAGGACCTTCTCTCATATTCAGGAAAAAGAAACTGAACCTTAATGCGTTCCTCTTCCAACTGTTCAAAATTGCGTCTTATGCTTTCTGGGATGGTTGGCTTTGTAACGTGAACACTGATGATTTCAATACCTGGAGCATTACCTCTGCAGTCACCTTGGAGAGCATCTTTCATCTTTTCATCAATCTGTTAGAGTCAAATGCTTTGTCAATATAACATGAAATAAATAAATAGAAAAGGATTTGATGAACACTACACTAGCTCATGGTGATGGTACCATAATGTTACACAACTATATGAAGTATAGTTATAATGTTGGCAACTTCACACCAACTTAGAGATGACAAAATCTGACACGACCCGTGAACTCAACATGACTAACCCATTTATAAACAAATCATGGGTTGAGGCTAAGCGGATTAGATTCCCGAAGAGAGATAATCCCATTAGAATTTTACTTAAAAATTAATTAAAGAGAAACAAATATAATATATGTATCAATTAACAATAATATCATGTGCATATGTAATAAAAATCAATAATAAGATGTGAAAAATTTCTTACTAGATTATATTATTCAAGGACCTCACAAGCAATCAGGATGCTTCGTTCAGGGAATATGTAAGCTGAACTATTTTGGGTTTATTTAGCAATGAGAGTTGCTTAGAACATTTAGTAGGTGATTACGCACCTCTACAAGAACACTAAATTCCAATGAGAAGCACACAAAGGCTTGAAATCACTTGTTCTCAAAAAATTTAGTTACAAAATGAGTACAGGAGTACTTATATCATCTATCCTACAACTAACAACCATTAGTATCTTGCCAAGTGTCAAACTAACATTGCTTACATCTAATGCATGTAACTAATTCATTAACAAGACTAACTAATTCAAATAAGAATGATTGCTAACTGCCTTAAGGCTCTTGTTTAGACATAAAGAGAGCTATAACTAACTGTTCTCAACAGCTAAGGCTGCTAGCTTGAGCTCAAATAAAAACATCTTAAAACAGTTTAGAAGATACTCCTACATCATTGCTCTCCTCAACTAACCAGGATTAACAAGAGCTTTCTTTTCTCTTCTCACATCCCTTGCAAGTATGGTGATGCGGGAGACACAAGAAGATTATTATTTAGTATTATTTATGTTTGCAAGCCCATTGTATTTTTGTGTTTCAGGTCTATTAGTTTATTGGGCTTTTAGTTATTGGGCTTTTAGTATTTTAATTTAAAAGTAAGGTTATTTTTGTAATAAGGCAATTAGGGTTTCCTAGCCAATTAGAACTAGGGTTTAGCAATCCTTTATAAACAACCTATTGTACTCCTTGAGGAAATAGTTGATATTTTGATGAATGAAAACAATGGCCGTTTGGTCTTTCTTTGGTCTGGTGCTGACTCCAGGTCTACCCTAGGTGCTGACTCCTAGTGGTTTCCCCGCTTGGTGCTGACTCCAAGCAAGGCCTAGGTGCTGACTCCTAGGTCATATCCCTTTATTTTTTTATTGTTTAGTTTTGTTCTGGTTGTCCTACGTCATATTTGTGAATGATGCGGGAGACACAAGAAGATTATTATTTAGTATTATTTATGTTTGCAAGCCCATTGTATTTTTGTGTTTCAGGTCTATTAGTTTATTGGGCTTTTAGTTATTGGGCTTTTAGTATTTTAATTTAAAAGTAAGGTTATTTTTGTAATAAGGCAATTAGGGTTTCCTAGCCAATTAGAACTAGGGTTTAGCAATCCTTTATAAACAACCTATTGTACTCCTTGAGGAGATAGCTGATATTTTTGATGAATGAAAACAATGGGTGTTTGGTCTTTCTTTGGTCTGGTGCTGACTCCAGGTCTACCCTAGGTGCTGACTCCTAGTGGTTTCCCCGCTTGGTGCTGACTCCAAGCAAGGCCTAGGTGCTGACTCCTAGGTCATATCTTTTATTTTTCCGTTATTTCAATTTTGTTCTGGTTGTCCTGCGTCATATGGCCTAGACAATATTTATAACATTCAAAATGGACATGACCAGCCATAAAATCTTTCCTATCGTAATAAAAATTCTTGTAATAGATATGTTGCATTTGTTAATAAACAATTATTTTAATAAGATATTAATAAAGAAGTTCATTAACGTGTCATTACTTTTGTAAGTTCATACTAATGCATGGATTCATCTATCGTTCATATCTAGAATCACTATGATAACAAAACTTCTAATAGGAGGCCAAGATACTGACAATGATATATAGGATAGATTTATTAAGGCCAATTGCTCAACATGCATGAATCTCATCATGGAAGGACTTCCAAGATTATTATGCATTAACTATCGAAAGACTAGCCCTTATTGTCTTTCATCGTCTAAGCAATTTTAACTTGCACCTCCTTTTCATCATGGTCTAACAATGTATCTATAAGAATAGACTACATCAGGATAGATATGGTTAAGTCAAGGACTATAATGAATGCATTCATAATCTTTGTCAGCTAAATCAAGTAGACATATTTTAATATACCAATATTTTATATCATAAAAATATTGCATAATTTCACAATAAATTTTGAATAATTATTTATTGATAATAAAGACATCATAAAATATCATGATGGGCCACATTATTCTAACAAATCCTTGGAAGTGAGCATGGCACAACTTGCAGGGACTTTATTTTGGGGAGGGATCAGATTGTTCAACTTTAAGATTTCACTATGCTAAACAATCTATCAGATTAAACTACTAAAGCAAAGGAAGAAAAGTACACTACTTTAATAGCACTTGGAAGACTTCTGATAGTGTAAAGCAAAATTAGAAGCTCCCAAAATATTTTCCAAAGGGTATGTTTTCTTTAGTATACATACTTGATCGAAAACATCAATGTAGACTTGCTGAAGAGAATGAGAGTTGCAGAACTGATTGATCTCATAATGAATTTTTTCATATATCCATATCTTGTCATACTGCTCCCCATATTTCAGCAAAGTGTCATGCACATAGTCCTTGTGAAGCCGGTTAATAACCTGAAAAGGCATATATAAGCTGAGCATTTCAAACACTAGCGAAACCATAATGTTAATAAAGAGCAACATCTTGTAACTTTACCTCTATCTTCTCAAAGTTGATCATTACACCTCCTTTTGTACCACAAGGAATATCACTCACCTGCAATTACATTCACAGGAAGGATTTGAGCATTAGACTGACAAGATGAAATTCCTCAATTTTCAGTTCAAATTCATTGAATATTACCTGATCGGTCTGAAGGGTTACTTGAACAGGCTCATAACGGGTTATAAAAGGCAGCTTCAGATGAAAACCTGAAAATTAAGTACAAGCAGACATTTCATAAGTGCTAGGAAAGCAACTACTGAATGAAAATCATAAAGAAAGGATCATAGTGAAACCTGGATCATTAATTGTCTTTAGAAGGGCGCCTCCTCTCCAGTAAACCCTGTGCAGAATGGACAAACAATTCGTAATAGTTGATGATGACAGAATCACTATCTATAGAATTTATATTTATGTCAGAGATTTTTGAACTCAAACCCTAAATCCTAAACACTTATTCCAGTGGTTGAGATTCAAAACATTTCTAAAATTTCAACCGAACTAGCATTTAATAACCAGATTATGTAGTCACTCCATAAAGAAAACACTAATCCAATGTTTTCTTTTTTCGGGTATGCCTCCCTGGCAGCAGCAATTACCAAGAAGTAAAGGAGTGTAGAAAATCAAAAGACCAGGCTAGCCAAGAACAAACATTATACTAGTTTTAATTGTTTTTAGTTTGGTAACTCTTTTTTTTTTTTTTTTTAAACTTATTCAAAGTGGGAACTTAAATTTAGTATTATAATAATAACAATAATAACTGCATTTTGTGTTTTTTTTTTTATTATAATTTTTTTATTGCACTTCAATTGATAGCCTTATATTTTACACTTTTTTTTTTTTCAATTTCTGGTCATTTTAGTTTCAAACTGTGATTTTTTTTTAATTTTAAATACTTTGAAAAATAGATAAAAAATTGAATTTAACTTATATTTTTAAAAGCAATCAACACAACAAGACATGTATACAACTTTACAAGTAAATTTTTATACTCCTAATATTTTCAAATTGATCTATTTTTTCATTTGTTTTAGAGTTAACTTAGATGTCTAATGATAGTTTACATTTATTGTAGTTTTTGTATGACATTTATAGTTGTTTACAATTGATCATTTATTTTGTTGTTAATATAAATTAATAATTTTTTGTTATTATTTTTAATATTATCTTTTAATTTTGTTCCCTCTAGACTGAAATCCTGACTCTGTCGTTGTATGGGGCTGACATGGCTTTGACTGCATACCCATTCGGTTTCCTTGGCATTGGCAACATGCATATACACATATAATGCATAAGACAAATACATATCTTCATTCTTAAGTATAGCTGTGTGGTTATTCTCCTCACAATGTGTAGGAACTGTGTGATTGCAAATATTTAATAGATGAGAATTTTTTTTTTCTTTTAATGTTGATATCCAAAGAACTTTCAGTAACTACTTATTTTTTTATGGTTCAATAGCAATGTTACAATGGAAGAAAACGAATAAGTTATCTTCTTCTTTGGAGCTTGAGAAAATATTATGGACTTATCTTCTACTTTCAAAAAGATAATCCTATAAAAATACTTGTAGGTATTTATGTTTAATTTTTTTTAATCTTCTAATCCTTTGATAACCTTGACTTACATGAGATTCTCAAAAACACTTGATCTAAATGGGAAATTAACTTCAAAAGGAACCGTATTTTAATATATATAGATGATACAAGCATAAAGCAAGCTTTGCTAACTAGTCATATTTAACATAAAATCAAGCAAAATATAGATCCAATGAGGCCAAACTAATTAAAGCAGACTAAAAGCACAAAGTCCTCCACTAGTTTGATTCAAATTGAGTTTTGAACACTGCTGAATGTGATTACTGGAGAATATGATACAAACATAAAGCAAGCTTTGCTAACAAGTCATATTTAACATCAAATCAAGCAAAACATAGATCCAATGAGGCCAAACTAATTAAAGCAGACTAAAAAGCACAAAGTCCTCCACTAATTTGATTCAAATTGAGTTTTGAACACTGCTGAATGTGATTACTAGAGAATATGATACAAACATAAAGCAAGCTTTGCTAACAAGTCATATTTAACATCAAATCAAGCAAAACATAGATCCAATGAGGCCAAACTAATTAAAGCAGACTAAAAACGCAAAGTCCTCCACTAATTTGATTCAAATTGAGTTTTGAACACTGCTGAATGTGACTACTGGAGAAAACAAATCGATAATGCAGAAAATGTGAGGGATCAGATGCTAAAGCAAACGCACGCTATTGAAATCAATGAGAAAGAATGTGATGATGATAATTAATGAAGATGGCAATGAAGAACAAAGCAGTGGCGGTAGAATATTTATATATTGTGTCAAGAGTTGATATAGTTTGAGATATAATACCGTGGCAAACATGGCGATGAAGGATAAGAAGACTGTGAGAATTAGAGAGAAACCGCTGCCGCTGCCGCACCCACCACCTTGAGGAGGCTTCGGAGTTGCAGGTCTCAGTATTTTTATTTTTATTGGTATGTTCGTATTTGACAAGTGTCCAAAACAAGAAGGTATTTTATGAATCAAATATATATATCTACACTCTTACAGAGTGTAGATCCCTTTATTTTATGCATAAAATAATTATTGTTCTGACATGAACATAGTTAGATGTTAGGACATATGTGAATCATATTAAGAACATATGTCATATAGAGTTGGCTTATCTTTTAACAAAGCGCACTTTACTTGTATTTTGGTAGATCTAGGATAAGTTTAGTACTTTAAGGAACAAGAGTTCAAGTATTGAACTAAATTTATAGTGTACTTTACAAAAAAAGTACACTATGTGAGTGTTTGGATTCACGTTTTCGTGTTTGCGTTATCACTTTTCAGCGTTTTCCTTTTTTTTTTTAGCCGCAGTGGTTGACTTTTCTCCTGTGTACAATGCACATTAGTGGGTCCCGTGCATGTTCACAAAACCCACAAACTTCACTTTTCAGTAACTTTTTCATTAAAAATGGATCCTGCAGCACTATTCACACATTTAAAAATGATTTTACTACAGTGTTTTCAGTTTTTAGTTTTTAATTTTTAGCAAAATAAGTTGTATCCAAACCGACCCATATATATTATACCAACTTTATAGTGTACTTTACAAAACAAAGTAAAATTCCTCAACGTACCTTGGGTTGGCCGAAGATGCTCTCAAATGGTAAAATGACTAAAATCAGTGGAAGTTTACGTGGGAAATCTTCAAAGTAACCCATCAATTTTTTAGGGGGAGGACTGTGTAATTAGGGATGGCAATTTTTACCCGACCCGCGGGTACCCGGCCCGGCCCGACCTTAATGGGCCGGATTTTACCCGGTCCGATTAGAAATAGGGTCGGGTATGGGTTTTAAAAAAAAAAACCTGAAGCGGGTCCGGGTCGGGTCCGGGTTTTATTAAAAAAATCCGAAACCCGACTCGTGACCCGACCCGGTAAAAACCCGGTACCTAAAATTACTAAAATACCTAATATATATATATATATATATGCCCCTAAAATCTAACCCTAAATTCCCTAATCCCCCATTTCTTCTTCAGCAGCCTCCCTCCCTCTCAATCTGACATTCCCACGCTCCCTCACCCTCACTTTATCTCAAACCACCACTGTGAACACCATCAAAGCTCAGACGGCGAGACACCCAACCCACATACGCCGCCGATTCACTCCGACCCTCAGTCCCTCTCCCTCAGCTCACGCCATTGACTCTCCTCGTCGAGCTGTCGCCGTTTTTCTTCAGCTTCGGCCTTCAGTGAAAACGTCAACACTACTTATTCTTCTATCCCAAAACCTAGAAAGTGTCTCAAACTTAAAGTCGTAGAAGCCTAAGAAAAAAAAAAGAAGAAAAAAAAAGAAACTTAAAGTTGTAGAGCATAGAGAAAGAGAGAGGCGTATGGCTCACCAGTCACCACACAAACTTGACTGGTTAGGAGACTTAGGACTTAGATGACGGTGTCAAAGACTCAGAGGATCACTGATTGGAATCCCTCTTGAACCGTTGCATACGCAGCGTATGTAATTTTTTTTTTTAACAAATTCATATTTTATTTTTGGGAGTAAATGGTTGTGACTTGTGAAGTTGATGTTGTGATTTGTGTGTATTTATTTAGATTTTTGAATCATAATTTAATTTAGATGGGTATCCTAACTAAGAAGGGATCTGGGTTTTTTTTACTTTATATTTAAAGTGCAATGCATGTAGGTTTTATTTACGAAGCGAAAGTGTCTTTGATATTCTCCACTTGTTTCGGGAGAAACGAAGGGAACGACAACTCAGCGTAACACACTGCCCCACTACTGCGTTTCTTCGTCATCGCCACTGTAATTGTTGCTGCTGATGGTGCTGCTGCGAAGATCGCTGTGAGGCCACCATGTATTCGTTTGCTCACAGGCCTGGGAAGTTAGCATTACCCAGCCGGCTTCACGAACTCCAACTACAAGGACTCTTCTCTCTTCTTCTCTATCTGTAGATAAAATAATGCGGCGGAGTGCATCTAAAAAATGAGGAAAAAAAAAAAAATCCTAAAAGTAGTGAGGTATTGGGCCAGCAGCCGAACAGGCCCAGAAACACTGAGAGGCCTCTTAAGAAAATCTATGTGTCCAAGTTTGTTTTTTGTTTTGATTTTGTTTTGTTTTTTTTTTAATATCTCCTTATTACCTATTGATTGTTTAATGATATATTATGTATCTGATGCATGTAACACATTTCTCAATGAATCGGCTTGTGAGGTCCATCCCATGTGGAACGATGGTTATATGAGATAATATTAAGTATTTTTTAAGTACAGTAACGTGTCTTTCACATTCATAATAGATTCTACTAATTAAATTTATGTAAAATCTCATTATAAATGTGAGAAGATAAAGTACCACAACTTGTATCATTTTCCATTATATATATCAGATAGATATATCATCTTTCCATGGTTACTAGTCGTGTAAGTCAGCATATCATAGTAATTTTTGTGATAACTCAGATATTATGCTAATAATAATATGCCAAAGGTGTAAGTTTCCACATTTGTTATATGTAATTTGTAATTAAAATAATGTTACTTTTACTGCATCTATTACTAACACTACTATACTAGGGGAGGGGAAATGGAGGTTGGAATCACTAATAAGGGCATCACAAAAGATATCATTATCACTAAATTTTCAATTGAATCCTAACATGTTAGTTTTGTTGAGGATTTCAATTTTANTGATACCCTTATTTTTCTAGTGTAAATAAGTATTTGACCCATTTATAGACAGTAAAGGAACAATTGTACAAGGTAGGCTGACTCTTGTAATCAACAAGTGACAAACAAGTATTGTAAATAGTCAAAAAAAAAAAAAACATTATTATTATAATCAAGGAACAAATAGGTCTCACACTCTCTCATTTAAGAGCTGGCCCCCCTATGAGAAAAACTTGGCCCCTCCTCCAATACGTAGCCATAAAAATGCCTCACCCCAAATTCCTACTTTTCATCTTTTTGACTTTTCCTTTCCTTCTCTAAGACATGTTAGCCATATCTCACTTTTTTTTTTCTTGAGTGAGGCCATATCCCATAGCTATTCAAGACATATGTTGTACTGGTGTGGGAATTATCACCAGAGAGAAGAGAGACCATGAGGGTACAATATTAGACTACTAGTGGGAATGAAATTGATTTTGAATTTAGTTGGGACGAATGAAATTGATTTTGAATTTATTTTTGACAACAGTAGTCTAATTTGGTTGAATTTAACTGCTGTTTATTTTATGGTTGTTTATAGTGACTTTGTTATATTTAATTTCTATAAATATAATTTCTTATAAATGTAGTCTAATTTTGATTAAATTTAATGTTTTTTTTTCTAAAACTAATGCAAGAAGACATGCATATATGTATATATGTCACACTTTGTATTTTTTTTTGAATTGCAAATCAATATGATAATATTACCTCGGCCCCCCCAACCAAAAATTTCTGGCTACGCCCCTGAAATTATTCTTTTGTATTTTTAGCATCTATTTGTACTACAAGGACATTTGTCTATAGGTTGTATCATCAGTAAACTCATTCATTTTCCACTCAATTGTCTATCATATAGGAGATTCTTAGCCTATTAAATGATCTACATTATAGAAAAAAAAAATTACCGATAATACATAAGAACATAAACATGGATGGGATGACCATTTGAGTGGCAGTGGTTGAATACTCAGATCAGTAATGCTTGTGTTTTGATTGTTGTCTGCATTTACGGGTCTATCTCAACAAGGGTTTTGGCTTAAGTATAAAAGTGATATTGTCATTGTTGCAACTTACTAATATGACAAATTGTGAATAGTATATAAAAAGAAGGTGTTGCTATTAAATGAAATCCTCAACAAAACTAACATGTTAGGATTCAATTGAAAATTTAGTGATAATGATATCTTTTGTGATGCCCTTATTAGTGATTCCAACCTCCATTTCCCCCTCCCCTAGTATAGTAGTGTTAGTAATAGATGCAGGTAAAAGTAACATTATTTTAATTACAAATTTACCATATTAACAAATTGTGGAAACTTACACCTTTGGCATTATTATTATTAGCATAATATCTGAGTTATCACAAAAATTACTATGAGTATGCTGACTTACACGACTAGTAACCATGGAAAGATGATATTATCTATCTGATATATATAATTGGAAAATGATACAAGTTGTGGTACTTTATCTTCTCACATTTATAATGGATTTTACCATAAATTTAATTAGTAGAATCTATTATGAATGTGAAAGACACGTTACTGTACTTAAAAAATACTTAATAATTATCTCATATAACCATCGTTCCACATGGGATGGACCTCACAAGCCGATTCATTGAGAAATGTGGTTACATGCATCAGATACATAATATATCATTAAACAATCAATAGGTAATAAGGAGATATTAAAAAAAAAAACAAAAACAAAATCAAAAACAAAAAACAAACTTGGACACATAGATTTTCTTAAGAGGCCTCTCAGTGTTTCTGGGCCTGTTCGGCTGGCCCAATACCTCACTACTTTTAGGATTTTTTTTTTTTTTCCTCATTTTTTAGATGCACTCCGCCGCATTATTTTATCTACAGATAGAGAAGAAGAGAGAAGAGTCCGTTGTAGTTGGAGTTCGTGAAGCCGGCTGGGTAATGCTAACTTCCCAGGCCTGTGAGCAAACGAATACATGGTGGCCCTCACAGCGATCTTCGCAGCAGCACCATCAGCAGCAACAATTACAGTGGCGATGACGAAGAAACGCAGTAGTGGGGCAGTGTGTTACGCTGAGTTGTCGTTCCCTTCGTTTCTCCCGAAACAAGTGGAGAATATCAAAGACACTTTCGCTCGTAAATAAAAGACCTAACATGCATTGCACTTTAAATAAAAGTTGAAACTGGACAAGTCCTTTGGGGCAAAAAAAAAAAAAAAAAAAAAGGAATAGGAGTAGAGTTTTTCAAAATTGTTTTTCTTAACTTAAATTAAAATAAGGGTAGTAAAAAAGAGATACTATTAATCTTTCAAATAAGATTTCTCAAATACTTTCGCAACAAATTATAAGTAGTAAATTGTTTTTGGTTCTAATTTAAATCTATTACAAAAATTACTTTTTTGACTACTAATAACAACCTGTAATAACTTGTCGCTTATTATTTGTTATAAAAATGTTTTAAAAACATTATAAATATAACATTCATCTTTAAATAAGTTAAAAGATAAGTTAGGAAAATTATCAATATTATTTGTAAATTCGTCCGTCAAAGAAGATCATACTACCCATTATTAGGTGTGTCTATTTGGAATATTCCAAAATAGAATGGAGAACTAACAAAATAGATGGGATGAATGGAATTAAGAGAATATTTAACTATTTAACTATTATTTTAACATCCGCCAAGCCTTGCATTCCTCTTTTTCCCAAAAATATTCATGCATTTACTTATTTCAATAGACATTTTAACAACTGTTGCCTCTTGCTTTTTGGACTTGCCTGCAAAAATGTGATAGAGGAGGAGCAAGCCTTATAATTGCCTCAGCACCTAGCATTTTGCATTTTTTATTCATGGTTCACCTCGTACAATCTGTAATTCTAACATTTTTAATTACTTGTGAAAGTGGCTCAGAATTAACCATTAAACATCAGAGATCAACTAATGCGGATGATACATTCTGGTTTTGGTATGTTATCCTTTTATTCATCACCTAACATTATAAAAACTGTTGTTTGTATTTTCTTCTCTAACAGCACCTATTATGACTAAGTACTTTGCAATAATGGATTCTAGTATGTTGCTGACACAAATGCAAAGTAGATAATATGACCATAATTGTCTTAAAAAAGAAGTTAGATGTTATACTCAGAAAAAAGTTCTAGTTTTTACGTCATTGGTCTTACTGTATCATAATATCTTATTAAATATGGGGATCTTGGATCTAATGATATTTTTTTCCTGTTATCTTATCTAGGTGGGCCGCTTGCATTGTCTATATCCTTGGTGGGAAGATGCAACTGTGGATTTTATGATTAGCAGGGGTTATAATGTTAGTGCACAGATACAACAGGTATATTCCGAATTGTGTTGCCATTTAAATCAACAAACGTTATTGTGTTGTTTTGTCCTGCATATACAAAAGAGGACCCTTGTTATAAAACAAATCGAGTGGGAACAACACTTAGAGAAGGGGAAACTTAAATTTGCAGTTAACAGATATCTATGGACTATGGAGCATGTGAAGGAGAACATTCGATGGTTCATGGAAAAGGACATTGTGTTCAAGAGCTCATAGATCCTTCATTCATTTTCAGGCATTTCATTTCTCTTATTGCACAATCTTTTTAAATTTCTGGTGCCTCAACAGATGGTCAATAAAGCCCTGCAGCAACTTCTGAATGATCTCCAACATGGGAAATTTAATTGGCAGATGCAACTGCCTTGGTTTTTTTATCTTGATCGTTAATTTGTGCTGCTCTTCCCAATCTCTTTTCTGGATCCTTAAGATCTTTGAGAATTTTTCTTAAAAATAACAATAATAATCATTTTTATTAGAGGAAATTTCCAACCCCCCCCCCCCCTTCTCGCTCTCTGTTGCTGGTGTAAGAACATGTAGCAGGTGTCCATGCATAAGTTTGGTACCCCCCCCCCTTCTCGCTCTCTGTTGCTGGTGTAAGAACATGTAGCAGGTGTCCATGCATAAGTTTGGTAGATCTAAGCATGAAAATTACTACAAGTTGCTTGTCTTCCTCACGTATCATTGGAGTCGCTATTTTGAGCTCAAAGTTGTTAAATAGAATTATCCATAACAAGGTTAATTATAGTTGTACTATTTGTGTGTGAGAGAGAGAGAGAGAGAGAGAGAGGATTTTGATGGGAGTGTTCGTTAAATTTTGTGTGGGAATGAATCTACCTTTAGTTCCAGAAGAAGGTTTATTGGCATATACTAAGTTGTGTTCGTGTTTTTACCTCTTCACCCCCACCCCTCTGCCCCCTTTTTAATGACAATTTCATATCTCAATCGAACGCCACAAAATTTTACCGTCTCTGAAAATGCTGTTTTCACTTTTATTTACCAGGTAAAGCAGAAGACACTTATCATATGGGGTGAGGATGACCAGATCATTAGTAACAAGCTTGCAGTGGTTAGTTTATTTTATGGATATAAAGCATAGAATGCAACAGATAAGTAATGGAAAAAATGCTCAGGATTCAGTTGGAATAACAGATTTGCCAAATTGATTGTGGATTTTGTTCAAGAAGATTGCTATAAAGAGGCTGAATGTGTTTCCCAATATTGAAGTCCACTTTCCACTAGTTCAAGGGAATTTTTGTAAATGTAAAAAACTATCACAATTTGCATTCTATTTTTTGCTTGAAGGTGACAAGCGATCTTTTATATTATTTGCTAGGCAAGAAACATATCCGTAATAGGCATAGATGCTGCCAGTCATTTTATTTGTATGCATTAAAACTGAATTAAACATATAACTTATTAACTACGTCCTGCGTAGAAAACTATTATTATCAATTTCACATCCATGTGATGCTTCAATTACCCATTCCGGAGTTGCTATGATTTTAGGGACTAGTCTTAATTTCCTATATTTGCATCCTGTTGTTTTCTTACCAAAATGGAATCTGCATCCTATTGTAAATTTCTTGCTTCTTTCTACAAATTGATGAGGAAGTTGGATAGATGCACAATCCTGCATATTTCAGTATGTAAATGGTTTAGTGCTTTTCAAGACTCAAAGGACTCCCATTATCATTGTTATGTGTATCCTGTTTTAGTAATCAAAGTTTTAGTTTCGATGAGAAATATTAGTACAATAACCTTATCTTGTAAAGAGTTTTTCCAAAAAACTAATTTACACTTTATTTATGTGGCAACTTAGATTAGTAGTCTGTTTAAGCTGACCCTAAAATTGTTGGAATTGAAACTTGAAAGACACTATTATGAGCCTTTATGTATATGACACTGCAGGTTATGTATAAAAGTAGGGCCTTTCAAATTCCTGGGGCTACAACTGGCCAGGAATCATTTTCATTGGAAGGAATGGCAAAGATTGTATTAAAACATCTACCAGTGTTTGAATGTGTTATATACTTGATGTTTTGGCAACATGTCTTGCAAGATATGCTGATGGTGAAGCTTGGGACTACAACTCTTGTTGAACAAGATTTTCACGTTTCACATGAACAAATAGACCAAAACACATACAGATGTTCCTCTTTTCCTTTTATGAGCAGATGAATATGAATGCAATGCTTTCTGTATGTGAAGGATTCATGCTCTACCATTAACTTACATATCAACTCACCCAGCGGTTGGCTGCCATGATTCCCTGGATGATGGGAAGTCATTTTAAGTTTAGAGGATTAATTACAAGTTTTGATACTTAAACAACACTGCCCAAAATTAGAGGGGAAAATATGTATTTTAGGCTTTTTAGCCAAATTAAAAAATGTTATCATTAGCCATTAAAGGTCCCACTACTCATTATCATGCAACCGAATCTATTATATTATCACAGATTTTTCATTTTAGAACTTGTGAGTTCACTGAGTTGTAAATCATTTGATTTGGTTGGTAGTTCACGAGTCTCTCTCAAGTTCCAACACTGTTAAGCCAAAGCATATGCACGATTGCATTTTTTTAAACCAGATATATATGGCCATGCACGTCAAACTCAATTATTCTAAGAAGGGTTTGACACTTGTTGGGCCCAACCATGAATTAATGAATTAATGGCTCAGAAGGTTTAATCTCTTCCCCATGATGTTAGGAACATAACTTGTTCACGTGACAAGTTATGAGTGAAGTGATGGAATTGTAGATTTACCTCTTTTACACTATCACTCACAACTTACTACATGAACAAATTGTGACAAAAATTGTGATCTTAGCATTTTTCATCTTTTTTCGACCTCAAGTTAATCAATTCCGACATAGACATGCCACGCCTCTTTTCTCCCTCTTTAACTTTTATATAAAGAAAACAAATATCAAAATAGGCTGCCAAGTATTTTGCCTTTCATCAAAAGTGCACCTAGGTTGGTACAAATATAAACGTCATGGGAGATGGGTAGTGCGTCCTTTTTTTTTTTACCAAAAAAAGAAAAAGAAAAAGAAGTGTGTCCTCTTTCTGTCTGATGAGTGAAATTTGTCAAAAAGATCAACAAGATACGTGTTCAAATCACAATATTCTAGCTATATCAATGGATACATCCACAATAAAGGTTCCTTTCCCTTCTCCTTGACTTTGATGGTAAACAAAATACATGACACAATAACATTAAAGAATACATTTGACAGAAAATAATGCATGTTATTTGTGATTAATCTGTTGAGGACCAATAGCGGTTTTGTGGCTTTGTGTTGCTTGTAGCAACAAAAACATGCTCAAATCAGCACCAAGATAAAGAAATTATTGCCAAAGAACCATAACACTAACATGAACAACGATTTTGAATTGGCTAAAAGTAATTAACTAATACAAGTAGGTGGGGTAGTGAAATTCCATTAAATTAAAAAAATACTGCCTCTCTAGATATACAAAAAGGAAAAATCTAAAAAGAAGAGATCAGGTTCTTCTACCCTAAGAGCAGTCATATCACTACTCAAAAAGGAATCAAATTCACCAGCAACAGCCCAGCTCTTTTTTTTTCACATAGGAGGAAGACAACAGAAAAAAAGAAAATAAAATAAAAAATCCTTGGTGGGAATTGCCTCCAGATGATTCCAAATTACAAGCCTAGGCTCTATCATGGTCACATCTTGTCCACGCATCTTTTTTTGAACTAGATGTAGTATTATCAGGCCCACAGCAAAACTGACCAAAATGTCAGGCCCAGAGAAAAGAACAGGTTAGTGCCTGTAGTGATGAGAGGTAGAGTAACACTTGAGTCATTGATGCCAGTAGTGCCACTTCCTGTGGGGCTGATTCCTGAGCCGAATACTAAAGGAGTTGTGGTGCTTGTGGTTGGAGTTGTAGTTGTGGTTGTTACTGTTTGGCTGAACCAAGAAAAACAACAATGTATACTAACCTCAAAACCATACTTAATTGTGACCAGATTTAAAATAATTAAAAAAACAAACAAACCATTCATACTACCCAAACACGAGCAATTTGTCCTGCAAGCTTAAGCCCTTGGGAAAGTATGAAATTTAATTATCTAACTATTATTCTGACACTTTTAGTTGCGATTGGGCCTTAACTTCCCCTTAATAAGTGAAATGCAACATGGGGAAGTTAAGAAAATATGTATGACACTCATTTAATCATCTAACAATTAGATATGACACTCAAAATATTCTATCATTTAGCATATATCATGCAGAAAATAGAAGTGAAGCTAAGATCTGGGGAGGAAGAGGACAAAAGATATTGTGAAATATCTACATCATGAAAGCTTACCAGCTGCAATTAAGAAGCAGGCTCAGGATTGTAATGATATCAATGTGAAGATATGAAGTTGTGCTAGATCACTTTTCTGAATCACTGTCCAGAAATCATTTAATCCACCTTGAAAAAGTTAGTCTAATACTAGCTAAATATCACAGAACAAAGAGCAGGGAAGTAGGCTTTTCACAAGCAAAATTCATCAGTAATAATCTATAACCAAAAGAAATAAAAATGATCTATGCTCACTTATCCAAAAAAAAAAAAAAAAGCTCTTTGGGCATGGGAAATAAGTCCCTACATAAACAAACACAAAATTTTCCACAAATTTTAAACCAGATTCACTCCACAGAAGTGAGAAAGTTTTTCATTTGAAAATAACAACTGAAAATTTTTCCTTTCATGAGAAATTAAACCAAAATGTACACTCAAAATGACAAAGATTTATTATTTGAAGTAAGAACTAAGAAACCATACTTGGGGCTTGCTCGATAAACACAACTAGCAGAAGCTACTGCTATAAATCAATCATCCAAAAAAAATTGAAATTAGTAAAATATTTAGTTCACAAAAACTGCTGGCGGATGAGTGTCCAAGCCCAAAGAGACTTACTAGGGGCAGTTTGACCGACAGTGGCAGTGCCTGAGAAATCACAGCTTCCTTGAGTCTGACCTTTTTTTTTTTTTTTTGGAAATAGCTGTTCACAACATAGTCACAGTAAATTTGATGCAGAACAACCAAAACAATTGAACAGTAAAATTTAAAAAAAAAAAAAAAAAAAAAAA